>NC_056746.1:819386274-819686274 GCF_019279795.1 Protopterus annectens
CACATCTCTATGCTCTCTAGGCACATCGACTATTTAATGGTTTGGGGATCTAAACCCAAAGTTTGTTTGTGTCTTTCGGCTTTTCCCGGTTAGGGGTCACCACAGCGGAACTCCGGTCCGCTAATGATTGGCAGTAGATTTTTACATACTGGCTTGCTGGGCCTAACGCACAACCTTCAATGAAGGAACGCCCATTCATGTATGTCGCTACACAGAAGATGCTCTAACTGAGAATCGAACCGGCAACGTCTAACTGTGAAGCGACAACGCTACCGCAGCACCACCACTGCAGTTCTGGGATCTAAACCCAAAGTAATTGGAGTAATTTCAAATTACTGGCACTGCAGTACAACACAAGGTATGCTACACTCCTAAGTATGCCACCCTTAACAGGAGATGTTTAAATTGAGGTCCCATCTGCCAAAGGTGGTGCTAGCTTAGGTAGATGTCAAGGATATCACAACAGTTGACAAAAATAAAATAATTTCTATGATGCCCTGACCAATTTTCCTATTAGCCAGCATCTTTATTAACCCATAGTTTATTTATTTTATTTTATTTATTTCACATTTGTTGACCGGGAAAGTCCGACTGGATGCATTTCCATTTTCAGTGGAGGCCCGGTGAGAAAAGCTCCACAATTAAATTTTAAGCAAAATATAAGGTGTATACAGAAGCATTCAAATTTACATACAATACTTAACTTAATATTGACTAGTAACATAGCAGTGAAGCTTAAGATTTAACATATTTACATAGACTGAACACATCTTTTACCGTTTTAGGTTAAGGCATTACATAATGATGAACATTGTTAGTAGGGGTTGCATGTTTTGCTTTATACAGTTGAGTTGTGAGCAAGTTAGCCACAATAGGGAGTATAGCAACAAAGAGAGCAAATATTAGACATAGTAGGGAGTATAGTAGCAGGAGAAGAGACAGAGATGGGAAATTGGATAACAGGTTAAGTAAGAAAAGCAGGAGGTGCAAGTGGCTTAAGTATAAAGTAAGAGCAGAGGTGTAAAGAGAAAGTAAAGTTTAACAGATAGATAACAGAGTGTCCTAGCAGTGACATATAGGTATTGACTAAGGGGTTAGAATTAGAGGTGGAACTGGAAGGAAGCTAGAGAAGTTGCATTATTTTGGTGATGAAGCTGAATTCAGAAGGCAAGAGTAAGAGGAGAGGCTGGGGGGGGGGGGGTAGTCAGCCAGATGGGAACATGTACATATCCATTTGTGCTTTAGTTGTTCTTTCAGAAGCCTTAAATGTAACATGTGAGCTGCTGAGGTAATAGCAGTAGGTAGGGTGTTCCAAATTTTACCTATCTAGTTGGGGAAGAGGGAGTCCCCTGATGTGTTGGTCTTGGTGACCTTGATTAATTTTTTGTCGTTAGAGCAAAGTTGTCTAGTTTTAGCTTGTAGTTCTAGTAGAGTGGCCAGAGATGGAGTTTTGTCTGGAAGTAGTAGGAGATTGTGGGAAAAGAAAGTTGATGATAGCTTAGGAGATTAAGGAATTCAAGCCAGCCAAGTTGCTTTAGGTAATGGTAGATTTGGGCTCGGTAGGGGGCACTGGTAGCAAATTTTGCAGTTTGATTGTAACAGGTGTTGAGTTTGGCAATTTAGGTTTTGGGTAAGTTGGTGAGAATGGGTGAGGCATAAAATAGTGTGGAAAGGAGGTGAGTTTGAGCAGCTGTTATCCTACCAGGTTGTGTCAGAAATGGTTTATTTTTATATAGACTGCCCAGTTTTTTGTGGATATTTTAATAGCTTGATTTATATGCTGATCAAATTTGAGGTTATTATCAATGGTTACTCCTAGCAATTTAGTGTGTGTCAGGGGAGATGACAGTCCCATCCCTGGACACAATATTAAATGGGCTGGGAATTGTGTTAGATTTGTCAGGTGTAAATAGCAACAATTTGTTTTGTTGGGGTTTTTTTTTGGGGGGGGGTTGTATTAGGTTTTGTTAAGAAACCAGTTTTTGGTGGTATGGAAGGCTTTTTTGGTTATAGAGAGGAGTTTCTGAGGATCACTGGCTGAACAGACAAGTGTTGAGTCATTAGCATATTGTATAACTGTTGCATCTTGACAGATGCTGTGGAGGTTATTGGTGAAAATGGAGAATAGGAGGGACATAAAATCGAACCGTGTGGAACTTCTGTGGTGATGGGTAGCAGTGTGGCAAGGTTGTTGTCCCACTGCACTGCTTGTTTTCTTCCTGGTAGATAGTTCTGAAACCAAGCTATTGCTTTGTAGAAAGCCTCATAAACAGAAAATTGAATTTTGTTATCTTCAAATATAGGACATTTTTGTATACAACCATGTTGCAATTGCCTGGTTTTACCATTCACCTGCAATAACTGACCTGTTTTGACTGTGTACACTCTGCTATGCAATACAAGTGAATCTCTTCTCCATGACTGCTTCCCATGAATGAAACCTTCTATTAAACAGTAAGACCAAAAAGGCTTAAACCACGTGGGGCTTAAGACAATTGCTAACATACAACATCACTATTACTGTTTGTAGGTGTACATTGAGAAATCCGGCATAACTATTACAAAATGATTATGTGGATAAAAAAGGCAAGTAGACTTTCAGTTGTGTTACCAGCAATTACAAATCTAGATGCTTTTCAAAATTCAACCCAGTACCACATGTGATTGCATAAAGCCATATATAGGAATGATCCGATCACTGGTTTCACCACTCAGCTGCAATTATTGCATCATTTTTACAGTCTATAGTCCCAGTAATGTTGTTGTTGTTTGTCTTTCGGCTTTTCCCAGTTAGGGGTCACTACAGCAGAACTCCGGTCCGCTAATGATTGGCAGTAGACTTTCACAAATGCCGAGGTGCCAGCTTGATGGTCAACCTTCAACGAAGGTACACCCATTTACGCATGTCTTTTGAACGCCCACCCAACCGCGGGGAGAACATGCAGACTCCACACAGAAGGCACTTACTGCTCTCCAGCCAAGAAAAATTTGTTTGAAAATGCAACGCAGTGTTTTCTGCAAGGTAAGAATTCAGTGAGTTATTACACAGGTGTTTGATGACAGACAACATCAGCTAAAATGGACTTAGGAGTGCAAATTATTTGATGCCTTAAGAGTAAGCAAGTGACGCCTGTCTAAAAACAGAAAGTAAGTGGAACAATGAAATATACAGGCAGAAGTATGGCAGGAGACAATATCAAATGTTGATGCCCTATATTTAAACAGTTGGCAACCACCACCTTCAAATGTGGGTGCTTCATCACACATCACCTTAATATCATAAACAGATAATAGGTGGTTCTGATACTGGAAAAATGTTGTGCACAGTTACTAACAGAGACCAAATTGAAGGCAGACTAAAAACAGTTAAGATGTGTACTGTTGAGAAAATAGGTTGAGGTTGGTAGGGCAATTTCAAAGGCACTATAAATAATGGAAATAAGCAAAATATAACAAAATGTATGTAAATAACAGGGCATTTGGAATATGCAAGGCATGCATCTTATGGCATTGGAGTGACAATGAAGGATTAATTCACTGACAGGGTGGTTAATGTAGGGTTCATGAATCTTGGACTAGTCACAAATCTCATTATTTATCTGAAAAGAGACTACAGACAGGACTGTGGCAGAATTCAAGAACATATGGGACCTGATTAAAAATCTTGATAACTGTAACCCTCAACATTCTTTAGAATGAAGACATGTTAGGTTCACAGCTAAGCACTAGTCTAGCCGCTCTTTTATGGCCTTTTTAAGCCTAGCCAATTTACTTCCCAATCATCCTCCCTTGCTAATAGCCCCTTACTACCACAATCCTACCATTTTGTCTTTCCCCTATTTTACTAGTATTGGATCCCCTCTAATAATTGGTATTATTACTCCCCCTTTCCTTTGTCTCTGTTATTTTACTGAATATCAATCCTGAAATCCTTTCTTTGCCAAATTCATATGCTCATTCCTATCTAAATGTGAATTCTGGAACATTGGTATTTGTATCCTACATTTCTTAATATAATCCAACACTCTTTGCTTTGTCTGTATACATGTAAGGCCATTCACATTCCAAGATAATATGGACAGTGTAGTCATAATGTTGGAGAGCTGCCCCCCATTATACACAACAATTCTTCTGAATGTGTATTTACAACTTTTGACTTACATGTAGACACTGTTTGGCAGGCTGATCTTTATACAATTGTTTCTCCTAATCTGTATTTGAACCTATATCACATTTTCCAGACTTTTTGCTTTAATGAAAACCCTCAATCAAAAACGTATTACATTATAAACCCTGCATCCACTATACACTTTGAACAAGCAAACTATGTTTTAAAAAAAATAGTATATCCCTCCAAGTAGGGGAAAATGCTCCATACTGATGGCTCCACACACAGGCATTACCTAATCTAAAATTAATGCTAAAATGCATGTTACAACCTGTATCCCCTCTTATGCTGATTTCTGTCTGTAATTTTCTTATCTATCTTCCCTTCTCAGATGTGAAACACAGAATGCAAGCTTTCAGATAATGTTAATTTTATCCCTAGATAAGTACACTGGCTACCTTTAAATAAAACTAAATTGGATGCTGTTCTAGTAAATGCATATAAAGTATTAAGGCCGTAGGGAAACTAGTATTTCTGATTCACTTCCCCTCAATTTCAGACTATTTTTCACTGAACTGCTTGCTACAGTATCTTTAAATATTGCATTTCTCTCAGCAAAGAATGCTCAGAACTCTCAAGTTTAATTTCTTGCACCTGCAGACAGTTTGACAGCAGTGAGGAAAAAAAGCTATGAAATGTGCAGGAATATTTATACATTTTATTTAGACACAATTTACACAGGTCTCATGGCCAGCTATCTTCAACTGCAGAAATTATGCCTCCCCTTGTGAGCATTTGCTAATGGAAAATGCATGCTAATAAGTCAAGTAATTCAGCATTTTCCACATCCTTCACAATTTTTGTCTTATCTTTCAAGACTTTTTGTTAATGTCCATGCTTCAAGTGAAGGATGTCAATCCAGGCATCCACTCTTGTGAAAATAAAGGAAATTAACTGAACTCTACATATAATAAATTAAATATACCTTTACACCCTACCCCATCCCAACAGCCCACAATCATATTATATTAACTTAAACTTGCTTTTGTCAACCTGCCTTATCTTGATACAGTGTAAAGCTTATAGAACATTTAACTATGAATAAAGTCCTTGTTTACTTTGATATTTTTAACATATTCAGCAGTCTCTAAAAAGAGTACCTCCACATTTAAAATACCCATGACTACACACTTTACAAAACTACTTTACAATGTAAAGTGCAATTCACATTATGAAATGTTTTAAATAAGATATTAATAAGAACAAAATTGTTTTACTTACAGTTTTCCCTAAATTGTCCCTCTAAACATTAATGACAAAATGGGAAATAATCTCACAACTGTCTCTTGGCACTCCAGGATTGCTGTGAAAAGCTTGCTTTTCTTCAGTCTGGTGCACAGTAAACAACACATTTGTCCACAAATACTCTGTTGTCTCCAGTTTTTAGTACTTTTCCTTTTTGGTGCAGTTTTTCAGGATTAACTCTTTCTGTTGCTATGATTCCATCTTTCCTGATGTAAATTTTGTCTACTTTCTCATGGGCAGGTTTGCAGTATACGATTGATGTGCCTTTGAATTAGGAAACCCTGCTGTGGAGCACCTGCTCAGTTACTTATTTGTACTTTCATAAAATGAATGCAGTCTGTTCCTTACAGTTTCTTTGTCACAGCACCAGTTTTTCTATGCCAATCAGCCATCTACCTCTGCTGTTTTTTGAAACAGCTCTTCTTGAGCAGCATTATGCTCAGCCAGTCTTTTCTTTGTTTCATCCCCTGATTTTTTGCATTTTTCTCAATTCATCTGAATAGCTATTAAAAGGTTTTTATACTTTCCAGCATTTTGTTATGTGAGTTATAGTATTAGTTCAATGTTTATTTTTTTAAAACACCTTAGAGATCATTTGATTTATTTGTCCTGTAGATTACTGGAAGCCATCTCCTAGACCAAAGCTGAAACTTGAACTGCTTTTTGCTGAACAGTTGCAGGATTCCTCCCAGCCAGAATTTTATTTTTTCCTTTTCTGGCTGATTTTCTTCCTGCTTCTGCAAATTTAGTCTTTGCTGACATTCAGACAATGTAATTCCTAGCCAGTGACTGAATTTACCCAAATAATAGTTTCAGTTCCCCTTATCCTTCATCTCATTTTCTGTTTTCACAACGAAAGAGCTAAAATTAACATAGTACATAGTATGCAGTCATCTTGGAAATCTGTGTATGCTACATTTTTAGCACATTTTTATAAGCAGCCCTTACAGTTTAAATACTAATACTTATATTATTAGTTATAGTTATTTTACTAATCCCACTGACTGCTTACTTGTAAAATTGTCTTCTCTCTTCTTCACTATGCATGCATGCATATATTTGAAAGTGGCAGCTTTACTCTGTTCTGTCTAATGTATTCTCTTGTGCTATTCCACAAAATGGTCTACTTGGATCGGTTGTCCAATGTGTTCCACTGTGGTTTGCAAATGAAAATAAAAAAAATTAATTAAGTAATGGTTGTCTCACCCTTTTTAAAAGTTTTTATTTAAATCCATGGTTGTTGAAACTCAGTTTCATGTTCTCTGACAAGTCTTTCATTGGGGAATAAATACTAATAAGAATTCTGCCTGGTAGATAGACAAGGGAGAGAGAAATATCATAATGTGAATGTCATAGCTCAATGATATCAAAATCATTCGGGCACAAAACATCCTCAAACTCAGTTAATCTATGATAGGTCACTGCTCAGAAGCATAGCTAGGATGGGAGAAAGGGGCACTGGGTGCAAGGGGTATATGTACAAATCCAAGGCTGTCATTCAACTGAAAGGCCCCAGTGATTTATTTAAAAAAATACCTTAAATCCTTCAACTACTCTAAAATATTAACAAAAAAAGAAGTTATGTCTTATCGTAACATTACATCTGAGTTGTCGATCTTCACTAATCCTTGACTGTGGGAGCTTGGTTCCGAGCCTCAGAACTGACTCAGTGGTTTACTTCAGCTCGCACCTTACAAACTCTCGAGCTAGGCTCTGCCCACAATGCTCCTCTCTAAATTTCCTCAGATCGAGTTTGCCTACAATAGGGCAAACAGTAAATAATAATAAACAATAAGAAACCAGATCTGTGTCCCTGTTATGAAGCCAGTCTCGAAAAAAGTTCATCCTCTAAGAGTCTCAGGCTGGGGGAAGGAGGAGGGGAATGTCAAGAATTAGTGAACATCGACAACACAGATGGAACGTTATGGTAAGACATAACTTCTTTATCTGATGTTGTCAATCTTCATGTAATCCTTGACTGTGGGACAGAGTCCTTGGCTACCTGGATCTTGGGAGGTCTCACAGAAGAATATTCCTGAGCACCATCGAACTGAATGATGCACTTCCCCTAGAGACCAGGTCCAGTTTGTAATAAGCGATAAAAGTATGAGGGGATGACGATGTGGCTGCTGCACAGATGTCATCTAAAGAAGCTCTGGCATGAAAAAACACAAAAACTGCTACAGCTCTAGTTGAGTGGGCTTTCACAGGGCATGGTGGGTGAAGTTTCTTTGAATGATCGATAAAGGTGATACAATCTCTGAGCCATTTAGCTAAGGTAACCTTGGAAACTGGGTTACCTAAGGAAAGTGAGGAAAAGGCAACAAACAGTTGGTCAGATTTTCTAAAATCTTTTGTTCTGTGAACATCTAATAAGTGTAGACAGTACTCTCCCGTATTGGAGAAATTAGGGAAAAAAACTGGTAGGTGCAAAGTTTGATTGATATTAGATTCTGAAACTACCTTTGGAAAGAAGGAAGGATTAGTCCTGAGTGAAACCCTGTCCTTGTGAAATATTATACATGGGAGTTTGTAGGACAAGGCTTGAATTTCCGATACTCTTCTTCCTGAAGTAATAGCCAATAAAAACAAGGTTTTCCAAGTCAGAAATTTTAAGTCATAAGTAGCTGATGGTTCAAAAGGGGAAAGAGAAAGAGATTGTAGAACTGAGGGTAAATCCCATGGGGAAGTGGGCTCTTTAAATGGAGGCTTTAACATTAGGATTCCCTTCAAAAAAGCTTTACGAAGTCATGTGATGTAAATGAAGAACCATCAAAACCAATATGGCAATTAGATATCGCAGCTGGATGGATGCGAATGGTAGAGGCTGAAAAGCCAGTTTGATAAAGAACATCCAGAAAATCCATTACTTTATGCATGGGAGCTGTATAAGGATCCAGATCATTGTTAACAGCCCTTCTAGCAAATTTTTCCCATTTACTCTGGTACACTTTCCTGGTAGAAGGTTTGTGATGGGCCAAAATGATTTGATGAATGAGTGAGGAAAGGGAAGAATGCCCGGAAATCCTGGGAATTGGAGAAGCCATACAGTGAGCTTGAGATGTTGGAGATTTGGATGAACCATACTTTCTGGATGAGATAATAGATCTGGGGCTGGGTCCAGAATCTAAGATTTCTAAAGTAGATAAGGCCATTTGAAGGTAAACCAAACTTGTAGAGGTCAGAACAGAGCAATGAGGATTATTGTGTTATCTGACCTCTTGCTTTTTTTTAGCAACTGGGATATCAGAGGAGTTGGGAGAAAGGCATACAGGAGAATGGGGGGGGGCAATCTTGGAGAACAGTGTCTCTGGGTGATTCCCCTGGGGAGATTAAGGCAAAGTAACTGCTGCACTTGTTGTTCAGAGGAGGATGTGAACAGGTCACAGCAAGGTCAACCCCAGTGATGGAATATTTTTTCCATTACCCAGGATTGAGAGACCACTCCTGAGGCATTAGAATAGTTCTCCTCAGTTTGTCTGCTATCACATTGTAACCCCCCAGGATGTGTGTTGCCATGAGAAAGCAGTTGGAAGAAATCACTCATTGCCACATTCTTCTCAACAAAGTGCATAAGATTTGGTTCCCTCTTGTTTGTTAATGTGCCAGACCACTGACATGTTATCCATCTGAATTGCCACTGTTCCCAAGGGAAAGACATCTTGAAATGCTTGCAATGCCAAGAGCACCACCCTCATCTCTAGAACATTGATGTGCAAATTGGCCTCCTGTTGGGACCAAGTGCCTTGGACAGTCCTTCCCATATAACCCCCCCACCCTATCTGGGAAGCATCCGTGATCACTATGGCTTGGGGTTGTGGAAGGATGAAAGGATGGCCCAAATGAATTTCATTGGAATGGAGCCAACAAGACAGGTCTTGTTTGCAGCGATTGGTGATCAAGATGCAGTATGACATCGGCTGATTCATTAATGACCATTGGGAGGCTAGAAGCTATTGTAGAATCCGCATCTGACATCCGGCCAAGGGAACTGAAGTTTTAGAGGCTGCCATTGAGCCCAGTGCCTGTAGGATGAATTTGGCTGGAATACTTTTATTCTAAACTATATAGTTTACTTGTGATCTGATCTTTTGAAGTCTGTCGACTGGAACTGAAGCAATTCCCATAACAGTGTTTATTAGGGCTCTGATAAATTCCAATTGTTGAGTAGATTGTAGATTTTACTTTTCGTAATTTACTGAAATGCCCAATAAAGTGGAAAGATGCAAGGTGTAATCTCTTGCCCATTCTAGTTGACACCTGGTGGTAGCAGTAAGGAACCAGTCATCGAGATAAGGAAAAACTCAAAATCCCTGCAGTCTGAGATGAGCTGCTACCACTGCCATGCATTTGTTAATGAACTGGCTGAGATCCAGAATGGGTCTCCAGTCCCCTGTGTTTTTGGGCACTAAAAAGAAGCTTAAGTAAAACCCGGATCATCTATGGTCTGGTGGGACTTCTTGGATGACTCTTTTTTTGAGCAGTTTTATGACTGCTGCTTTCCTTTGGCAGGGTGGAACGTCTGGGAGTCTTTTTGTGTTTTTGGATTTGAGGAAAGGGGAATGATGTAACCTCTGGAAATGATTCCTTGCACCCATTTGTCAGATGTCATCTGTAGCCAGGCAGATTGGTGCAAGGATAATCATCCCCCAACTGCCTCCAGAGGAAGGTAATTGGGCCTCCATTCAGGAGTGCTGGTAGGAGTTACCAGAGAAAGAATCTCTGAACCCTTGGTTCTGCAGGCCACCTCTGCCTCTAGGACAGTTTTCTATTGTTACTTCCCCCTCTACCCTGAGGAAAGTCATTGCCACATGAGTCCTTGAAAGGCCCTTGAGACTTTTTGAACCATAACCTTCCACTTCTCTGGTTCCTGGAGTAAGGCTATTGAGGAGTGGAGAAGTGTATGCCCATGGCAGAATGTGTCTTCCCATCTTTTTCACACCTGGCCAGTGTGTCTCTTACCTTGCGTCCAGAAAGGGATGTTCTGTCAAATGGAGTGTCGATGAATGAAGACTTAAATGGCTCCAAAAAGTCACACAAGCGCATCCAGCAGTGTCTCCTAATAGCTACGCCTGAACCCACTGCTCTTGTCATCCCTTTGGCTGTGTAGGCAATTAGCTTCATACACGAGTTTGAAATTGCTTCCAGGGTGGCAAGCTGAGAGGTAGCTTTGTCTCCATACCCCTTCAGCTATTGCTCCTGTGAGAGTATCTGACAGCTCTTTTATCAGATCTCTCTCCATCCTGGTAAAAGGCACCATGTAGTTCAAAGACCTGAGAGAAAAGGTTGATGAAGTGTAAATGCACTTCCTAAATTTATCCATAGTTCTAGATTCCCTGTTAGGAGGATGGATAGTAGAATTTCCTCTGCAGGTTCCTTCTTTGTGGCTGTTGCTATCACCATGGCATCTATGGGGATACCCTTAGCCTAATGCTGCTCTTCCTTAGGGGCTGAAAGAATCCAGTCAGGCCTCTTGGGGATTGGCATGATGGAGTCAGGATTCTTCCAGGCACACTGCGTGATCAATTTAATGAGCTCGTCAGCGGGCAGAGAGATCCAAGAGGTAGAGGTTTGGGCATGAAAAGCCTCCGGGTATATCAACTCCTCTGAAAAAGGCTGGAGGGAAGACCAGACACCCCTCTGTTTCAGGATTTCCAGGATGTCCTCAAAGGAAACATCATCAGGGGGTGGCCTGGGGGAACCTTCCCTTTCATCAAAATTGGTATCCTCAATGAAAGACTAATCTGGGGAGTTTAATTGCATCCTCTTGCACTTTTACTTCACAGGTACGTCCTCAGGGAGTAGTCGAAGAGGAAACCACCAAGGTGGGTCTCTCCTGAGGTTTTGTCCCCTCTGTCCCAGGGATGAGGCCGACGGTAGCTCTGGTTGAGGGGATGTAGATGTTTGGCCTGACAGGGATGGCAAGAACTGGGAGTCCACAATGGACAAGGCCTTCTCTATGATCCAGAAGGCTGGCCCCCCTGTAGAGGGATGGGAGCCTGGAACCAAAATAGACTCCTTCAGAACCATGGTCCCACCCCACCCTGCATTGAGGATGCAGCCTTCGAAGCAGAAGCCTGGGTCAAGCCAACGAATGCCAAAGCACTGAGGAGCATGGAAGTTTCCAAAATAAAAAAGTCAAATCCTGCCCCTCAGAACTGGCGACAAAGTCCCGACCCCAGCCAACCTCCAGTTCCAATCAACTAGAGGAGTTCAAGGCAAGTCTCAGTTCCAGAGAAGAGGCTTTTACCGGAATCAATACATTTGAAGCTGGCAGGTCAGTGCAAGAGGTTCCGAAGATTCAACTGGTGTTGGAGGAGGAAGATGAGACAGTGTCAAAGAAGGACGTGTCCCAGTGATGTGTTGTCTGGCAATTGAAGATGGAGGTAATCCCCTCATTATCAAGAGCTGGTCCACCAGCCTCATGGTGTCCAGTTCCAAGAGGCTGTTAGTGGATCGAGAGGATGATTCCAAAGGAGACCTAGGCGGTCTCAGTTCCATGAATGAGCTAGGTGGTCAGTCCGCAAATGGATCGTCCGATGGAGAATACTTTGTCCTTGGTATTGATATCAATGTAGTCTGCTTCAGTACTGACAAGACTTCTGGTTGTAGGTGTCTTATCAGAAGCAATGGTTGATGCTGAATCAGTCTCGTCTATCTGTGCCAAGGAAACTGTCGACACCGTCGGCTGTTTGGATATCCTTTCAGCCGGTTCCGAGGAACTGCTTGGTACCAAATGAGAGAGTTTCTTAGGCTTAGAAGAAGATGAAGAGGAAGATGACAAGCTGGCTTTGGTCTTCGTACCAGATATGGCTTGTTTAAAGTCCCCTTTCAACAAACCTTTCAAAATCAGCTTGTTTCCCGACTCAGTTAAAGCCCTGGTGAAGAAGCCGTGACAGATGGTGCAATCCTCTTGCAAGTGGACAGTGCCTAAACAATTGGGTGTCTTCCTTTCACACTTCTGGCCCCTCTTAAAGCCAGAGCTGCCCTTTGAAGATTTATCAGTCATGCTAGAAAAAACTAGGTCTAGCACTGATAAAAGACACACAGACACACTTGCAAGAGAGAGCAGGAGAAAAATTTATTTATTTTTTTTAATTTTTAATAGAAAGAGGAAAGAAAGGTACCAACTATTGTTGCCAGAAATACCTATACAAGTAAACGATAGTACCAGCAATGGTACATATGAAAAAAAACTACCCAAGGCTAGAGAAAAAGGGGAAGAGATCACTCACATACTCAGAAGAAGGAGAGGAGTGGGTAGAAAGACTAAAAGTACTTGGGGGGGGGGAAATATAAATATACAAGATAGAAAATTAGAGAAATAATGGGGAAAAACTTACTGTAAATAACTGCCAAAGCTTGAGAGCAGTTGGACATATCTGACACATGAAGCGGCAAACAAGATTGAGATAATTTAGAGAGGAGCATTATGTGTAGATCCTAGCTCTAATATTTGGAAGGCACGAGCTGAAGTAAACGGCCGAGTCAGTTCTGAGGCTTAGAACGAAGCCTCCACCATCAAGAATTACGCGAAGATTGACAGCATCAGATCACTCTTTATACTCAGTAGTCTCTTGACTGCTCTGAGGTGACTGGTGTCTCAGTTTTCAAGCCATGAAACACCTAATCCTATTTGACCTCCTACTTCTTCACAAAACACAAGGATCTGTAAACACCTGTAATAGAAACCTAAATTTACAGCAACAAATAAATGACTGGCTAGAGATTTTAAAAACTCCTTGCTGTGACAGACATGTTGGGAGAACAAATAGTAACACCACCAATTGGAGCAGATGGACTTCAGTTTAACATCTCATACAAAAAATAATGCACAGAGAAGTATAGCACCCCCTAATGCTGCACTGCATTGCCAGCAATTCAATCCCCTGGAGTAGGAATAAAGCCCACAGGCTTCTGGTCTTACAGCAACAAAGGCAAGTATGCCACCTGTAGCATCGCTGACACTGCTAGGCAATGATTCAAAGAAAGTATTCTTTTGTGCTGGGTAAAGGATCTTAATTCCCTAGACATAGCAACACCTTACTGTGTCCAATGCTACTAGATGACAAGAAAGCAAATATTAGAAAATGGAAGTCAAAATCTGTACCACCCATAACTGAAGTTTTTAATACTGAAAGATGATAAGAACTGGAGATGGGATTGGTAGAAAAGTGAAGGAGTGCATTCCTTAGAATTAAATGGAATTTGTTGGAACAATACTCAGGTGGACAAATGAGGTTTAAGGGAAGGGAGGGACTGTGAAATGTATATAATGTTGGAGTGAATGAAAACTGTTAAAAGAAAACATAATTGTATACTACACAACAATAGTAATGAAAACTGTACGTATAGTTTGTTGTCTTTTCTCTAAAGGTATGTGAACCTATGCTGTAATTGAAAATTTAATAAGGTAATAACGAGGTTTAAGCATGTAATTTATAGAATGCTGCTTTTTGCTTTTCTAATAAAGTTTTTGAATTAAAAACTGGTGTATAAGAGGAGGGCTATGACCCTGCTAGAGTAGTTGCCTTCTCATTGATGAGATCGTCATTGATTGGAACAGCAGTTAAGGCTAGTGTGCTGCAGCAAAGGAGAAGATACCCCAAGCTCACCTGAAGAAGCCTGTAAATCTTCCATTTGGAATCCAAAAAGATGGAAATTGAAAGCTTTGGACTGTGTTAAAATTGGTTTGACTTATTTGTAAGACTAATAGAAAAGGTCCATTGTATTGTCTCTGTTACTGTAATACAGATAAGGAGAATCTGCACAAGTATTTTTTCCAATAAACATTCATTAATGTGCAAACTATTGGTCTGTGTGGCATTATCTTATAATACTGTGTATGTGCATGCACGTGTGTGTGTGTGTGTGTGTGTGTGTGTGTGTGTGTGTGTGTGAGAGAGAGAGAGAGAGAGAGAGAGAGAGAGAGAGTAGTTGTACTCTCTCTCATTCATTCTGCATTCTTAGCCCCACTCCAAAAGACAATGAACTTATGTGCACAGCTCTAAGGATATTTTTGGATGAAAGTGAAAAGAAGATTGGTAATTTTATTGTTTTTAGTTTGTCACTGTCAGATGCATATGAGTCCCCCTGCTCTCAACAAGTCACATCAACTAAACCCTTCAACAGGATCATTTACCTACTCATTACTTTCAGGTTCAGGTGCCTAGACAGTGATACATTCCCCTTTTATACATTTGGTTGGGGACACATGGCTGAAGTGACATTCAGCTATAGAGAATTATGGCTGTGTTTGACAAATTCCCAGTGGGCAAAGAGAGAAATGTGGTGCCATGCCCACAACTTTAATAACCAAATGCACAAGTGGAAAGTAATGTCCATGACCCCTAAGGTAGTATGAGATAAAAGGCAGTATGGAAGGCGTCAGCAACAGGATGGCCAGTGGGCATGTCAGTAGCAGTAAAAATGCTGTGCAGAATGGGCAGAGCATTTATAAATGATGTGCATGTGTGTTTGTGTGTGTGTGTGTGTGTGTGTGTGTGTGTGTGTGTGTGTGTGTGTGTGTGTGTGTGTGTGTGTGGACCATTACCACTTCACAGTGTCCAGGGAATATTACCTAAAATGCATATTGGAATATAACTGTGACGGATTTCCTGCATGCTGTAGGCATACATCTACATGTCACAATTAGATAAGCATGTACTGTACACTAAGCACAACACTAGTTATTTCATCTACACCCATGCACTTGGTTATTAAAGCCAGGGGCATGGCAGTGTGTGCTTCTATTTGCCCACAGGGAATTCACAACAGCCATCTTTCTCTTCAACTGACTGTCACCTCATCCATGTGTCTCCAAAACAATATACCACAGGGAAACATCTCACTGCCTAGGTGCCTGAATCCCATTACTTTCACATGCTCATTGCCCTCCTAAAAGAGAACCAGTTTTGGCAATCACTTCTGATGTGTGACCAAGGCAGAAGTGAATATAAAACAATGGTCATAATATATGGGATTATACTCAGGTCTCCAATCATAACCAGTTTATAACGTACTCAAGAAACAAATAAAAAGAAACTCCTCAGGTGCAAAGGTTTGGCAGTGAATTCGTAACCTCCATTATGAAAACTAACAAACTGGTTATGATTAGACATCTGATCATAATGTATTGTAATGCATAAAATGACCCCTTTTTTCTCCAGAAAAGAAGAAGCATGTGAAAAGAAAACTTAACTAGACCTCATGATGCTACACAAATATTATCTGAAACTGTTTATGAACTGTATGTGGGTAGGTACACCTATATCTGTGTGTTTGTACAAACAGAGACAGATTTGTTTATGCCAGTATCAGCTACTGTCTGTGTGACTATGAAAGGTGCCCTTAAACATTGATCCCTATGTGGTAAACAAGATTGCAAACTAGCTCAAGAACAGAATGCATGTTGACAGGGTCACTGATGCCTTCTCAGTGAAAATCTGATCAGCGGTGTTCCCCAGTGTTCAGTACTAGACCCCTCATTTTTGGCATTTATTTCTTACCTAAACAAGTAAAACAGGGATCTCTGTCTGAGTAAGTTCAATGCTGATTGTAAGCTGGGTGTAGTTATTAAATCAACTGATGCTACTAATACCCTTCAAATAGAACTAAAGTGTTAATTCCTAGTACACCAGAAAGGACTCAAACTAAATGCTAAGAAATGCAGTATCATGTCCGTCAGAAAACAGCAAAATCCCACTGCCTGTTGCATTAGTGATACCCCAGTCTCCAGTGAGTCTGTGATCAGGGACTTGGGCACCTGAGTCAATGTTTCAGTCTCCTTCAATTACCATATAGCAACTGTAGTCAGAACATCCTTCTGTAGAGCACAATTAGTCACAAAGGGCATATCATAACTATGAATATTACAGTTTCTCTGTACTCTGATGTGGTTAGACCCACTGTAGAGTGTAGTGCACCCTTTGTCATGTACCCAGCTAGGCACATCAGAAAACTAGAAAAAAACATAAGAGGTTCCTAACAAAAAAGGATCTTGTGCCTCAAAAAATCTTAGTAATCAAGAAAAGCTGGAATCACTGTCCCTGTACTACATGTCATATACCATCATGAAGAGATATCTTGGCCTTGCTTTCAGTGCCCTTGAGGACCCTATTATCTAAGAAGTCATCTTTCTTGATATATCAAAGAATCTAGCCAACACTAGAATGAGAGCTCTCCATTTACATAAGGTGTTAAACAAACTAAATGGAGACATAGGTTCATTATTCAGCACCTTCCCCTGCTCTGGTATACAATCCCTTTGCACATCAAGCAGTGGGATTCCCTTGTCTACCTTCAAACTTATATTAGACAAACTGATGACTACCATAAAACATACTTTGGAACTTACAGGCCTTGCCCTCCCCAAAAAGTTCTGTAGAGCATGAGGGTGGTTATTGGAAAGGCACACAAAGCCTCTAGTGAATTAGCTTTGTATTTCCTATGGTGAGTATAAAAAGCATGCAATATGTCTGAAAACATCACATTGTCTCTTTTCTCAGTAACAATGGACTGTTCAAGGTTCCTATGCAAAAGAAGAACCCCCAGACGTGTCTAAAATAGTTCAATTATCCATGGTTGTTGGAGAAAATTTGAAAAAATCATTCTTACACTACAGCCTTCCAAATACACACAAGAACATCAGTTATTGTCCAATCACCAGCACAGACATATGTTCTGTATACCTAAATGTTGCTTGAAAATCATCTATTTTTGTCTAAATCACTTGGGCTGCACTCTCATTGTTTAGCAATAATGGATTCCTAGAGTAGTAGAAAATAATCATGCTGGAAGGTAAGCTAAACAAATATATGATGATAGGATTTCAAGAAAAAAATTGTAATCCCTAGAATGTAGTAACAACAAAAACAACACATCCTGATCCATGATCTGATCTCTCATCTTCCAAATGCATGCTTCCCACCCCACAGCAGTGTGCAGTAATGGGAAAAATAAGCTAGCATAATTTAGAAATGGAAGTGAGATGACAAGACACTAAACAACAGGGTAACACATGTAAAAAAGATGCTATATAGCAGTACTTTTACATTATAAAACCAGCTACTTTTAAGTATCCCACTATAGAGCATATATGCAACAAACCTAACTCCCCTCTCTAAGAAAACAGTGATACACTGTAGCATATTTAATGATTAAAAAAAAAAAGAGCCAACTTAAAAATGTAAATAACTGCTTACTCACACTGCAATTAATAAAGTGAACTTGTAACAAACAATAATGCTACATAACATTACAGACGATATTGTAGTGTACTGACTCACCAGATGCGCAGTAGCAAGCGCCGCCCCAACCCCGCACCAGCTGGTTGACGTCTTGCTGTACTTATGAATAACCAAAAATGAAGTGACTTCCCCGGCATGAATATTTATTTTGATGAGTAATCGCAGTAATATTTAACAGATGAATTTCAACTCCGTTTAAAGAATCATTAAGTGCATGCTTAGCTGTTTCAGCATAACAAATGCTGGAATACAACCGCCAAATTGACAAACTACTACAAGTAATCCTAAACCACCGTATTGCATCAACTGTACAAGAGATCCCAGTAAATATAAACAATTAATTTTTCCCCTTTTCTTTTGCAGGGGGCAAGCCCCCGGCACACCCCACAACCTCCGCTATTTGAAAATACCAACTCCAAGAACCGACTACAAGGTCTCCACTGCCTCATCAAGGCAAATGAGGATCATTTCACCTCTTTTAACTGCCTCATCAAGCTGAATGGGGACTTTTTCATCCATTTCACACCAATAATAGTTTAAAAACAAGGAGCCATGCAGGTAGCTGCATAGGATGAACAACTTAGTCTGAATAAGTTAAGCAGAGTCAGCTAGTTAATGTACAACATATTACTGCCCCAAAACTGGAAAGTTTTCATGCACACTGCATTACTAGGGACAGCCTTAGGTGAAATGGACTGTTGAGATGCATTGTTCTAAAGTCTCATCCATTTTTTGCAGTGTCCAGTGTCTAAGCTAGAAATTGCCCATGCATTTGTGTATAAATAGGAGCGGCCTTAGGTCAACTGGTGCCCTAGGCAAAAGGACTCCACTGCACCCCCCCACCAGTCCACCCGGCGCCCTCATCCTGGTCTACCTACACCAAATAAATACTGGAAAAGCGCCCCTGCTAGAGCGGCACCCTGGGCGGCCGCCTAGTTAGCCTGTGCCTAAGGCCAGCTATGTGTATAAAGTACAAAAATAAAAAGCTTGGTATAGTTATTAAGCTAGTAATTTCTTAGCAAAATGGCTGAACTGCTGTGGAGTTGTTTGACAGCTTTGACTTGGTTACAAAGGTTATTATAACACTTAACAATCATATAGTCAAATGTTTGGCGTTCCCTTTGGAAAAACCCTGTTCCCATGAATTATCACATTGATGGTAGTCCACTGAACACAGAAGGTGTTATAAGAGATCTGGGAACACAGGCTGACAGCAGCCTTTCTTTTGATCACCATATTGCCACTGTGGTCAGAAAGTCCTTCCATGTAGCACATCTCATTACTAAGTGTTTTGCATCCAGGAAGAAAGAGGTCATTGTCTCCCTCTACTCTTCCCTCATTAGGCCAGTCATTGAGTACAATGCCCCATTTGGCATGTACCTCACTGGACACCTGCAACAACTGGAGAGGCTGCAAAAGTACCTCACAAAGAGGATCCTAGGTCTTAAACACTTGTCCTATATGGACAGACTCAAAAAAACTTCAACTATTCTCTGTCTCATATCGCCTACTTGGAGGCACCGCACCACATGCTCCAGAGACCTCAACCTCATTACAATTAACAGAACATGCTGGACGGACAGGTTCATAACCCAGAGACTGCCCATGCTATGGAATAGACTTCCCATACATGTCAAGCAGAGCACCTTGCCAACCCTCTTCAAGAGAAATCTTGATGAGTGGATGGGAAACAGAAAATTCATCCCGGGGATAACTCCAGTGGCTCTAATCAACAGAGGCACTGGGAACTAAGGTTGGGTGGCACTATGCCAGGGGAAATCCTATGGCTAGGCTTGTAAAGGCCCCAGGGCCATTAGCCTAGTACACACCTATGAACCTATGAACCCATGAGCCTATAAGAGGGTAAACACTCCACAGAATGAGCAAAATATCTGGCGAAAATAGAGACACTTGTCTTTGTGATGTTTGCGCTTCATGTTCAGCTGAATCTTGGTTGTTCTTCATTATTTCTCTTCCTGGGCATACTCAAACAAGAGAGAGGAAAGAAGTGAGGCATTGCTATATTTTATAGCAAGATCCCAATCATACCTCTCAATTTCCAAGATTATGGCAGAATGTCCAGATTGTTACCTCATACTTTTGGTCCATTCTTCCTAATGTTTGTGGTTTCTGGCATATCTCAGAGGACTGAAGTCTGTAAATAATGACATACATTTGAGTTTCAAACTTCATATCATTCAGAAAATGCAAACTAACACAAAAACAGTTACTCTAGTAACTTCCTGTTTTTAAAAGCAATATGAAAATGGTCTGTTTTTGGTTTTGCCCATATTTTTTTTGCTCTAAGAGGTGGGGGGGGGGGGTATGAATTCAAGTTTATTCTTTTTACTGGTAGTAGACCTGGATTTCTTTAATTGATCATTTTAAAACATCAAAACTGTGTTAATTAATAAGTAAATACCGCAAGGTGATTTATAGGTTCATAGGTTCATAGCTGTTTACTAGGCTAACAACCACAAGGGTCTTTTTAAGCCTAGCTATGCATCCCAAATCTCTGACAAGTTCTGACACCCTTGGTAAGTGTAAGCATGGGCCTGGGAGATGAACTATTTATAGGTTACCTGTTTGCATTAGAGACATAGGTGCCAAACCAGGGATGAATATCTGGATTCCCATCCAATTTTCCAAGTTGCACTTGAATTGGGTTAGGGAGGAACTCTACTTTACATGGATGGGAAGTATTTTTAAGTTATACCCACCATTATATTATATAGCAGTTAATCTCTGGCCTGCACCCTTAAATACTCAGTTTTTAGCTTCTATTCTCTTATTTTCTTATTAATATTTTAAATATTTTAGGTACGTATATTAGTTTAGGCACCAGACCTTTTGACTTTCCCTATTCTTGGAAGAATGTCTGTATTTTCAGGCCAGATTTACCCCTATACATAATGCAACCATTCTTTTTGAGGTATCTATTTTCAAGCTTGAATTGGCACAATTCTCAGAATACCCCTCACCAGGTGTTGTTTTGGAGGCTGTCTAGTGCATATAAATCCAAATTCTACATGACCACCATACTAGTGGCATCAATAATTTAAAGAAAGAAGACACACATCTTACATCTACCCTTTTCAGAATCAAACATAAATGTCCAAGTGTTATAGAATTTTGCAGTACACTTCACAAAGGTTAATTAATTAAGGTTAATTATTGTTAATCCAAGTAAGAACACCAGTCCAGAAAGCGAGGCAGTAAAATAGGAAGGCTTTTAATCCACAGCAAGTGCACAATCACAAAACATTAATACCAACAAAATGGTACAATCACAAAACATTAACGCCAACAAAATGGTACAATCACAAAACATTAACGCCAACAAAATGGTACACAGTTGTTTTCATCCCAAAGTAAAAGTTAGACTTCATCAGATTGTGATTGTGCACTTGCTGTGGATTAAAAGCCTTCCTATTTTACTGCCTCGCTTCCCAGACTGGTGTTCTTACTTCGATTATTTGGCTTTTTACACCTTTTCGTTTATTTTTTGGTTAATTATTGTTAATATTTAACACTGTATCTTTGGTAATGTGCTTATATTTTTCCATTATTAATGTCACTGTGTTGTTTAAACATCCTTCATCCTGAGTCAGGGGTGTAGCCAGTGAAATCAGTTTTGTACTCACAGATGCTTATTGCTACCCCGCAGTCTACCTGGCATTTAAAAAGTGGTCATATCAGTTGAGCTGTTGCCCCACCCCACCCCAGATTTAATGAGTGCAACATTTTTAGATGCTCAGTCAAAAACCATTAGAGGTATTGTTTTTAGATTTGGAATCCTCTCTGTAAGCAAACTATAAACATTTTTAAGAAGCATTAATCTAGATGATTATAGACATCATATGGCTTGAATAAAGCACCAATATTTCTAAAGTGTTCAGAAAAAAATACTTAGAGTACAAAGAATGCCTGGCTACACCCTTGTTCTGAGTAGTATCCCACATTCTTATTGGAGGTGGGAAGAGTTATGGTCAAGCTTGTTTTCACATAATCACACTGTATGCTAATTAAACGTCCTGATTATTGGCTGAATGCACCTATTCTTCAAGGGGGCTTTCTACTTATTTTCTGTGTTGGCAGGATGAGGGGTATGCTAGGCAGACTATTTTTAGGGCACATCTTTAGCTAATGACCAAATACAAGCACTCCCTATCTGTCATGTTGAAATATTGCAAGTAGCCAGCAGGTCAAAGTCTGAAAGAGCATACCTCTGGAGTATCCTTCATTAGAAGGAATGTTCCTAATTTTTGGGTCTGAAAAAGTTAATGTTACTCAAAGTTCCTCATTGAAAGAGTTGGTCACACATTCATTGTCAAAAGTTTTATAAGATATTGGTAAATAAAAATAACATTTTATAAGTAAAAAATAGTACCTTTCAAGCATCATGTGAGCTTCTTATTAACAAGTGTTTCATATTTTGCACATCTGTTCCACATTATGATAGGCAGTGTTCCACACTTTGGAGAGCAAGGGTTGAAAACTATATCAAACAGTACAGCTAATGTTTTAATGTGTAGGCAAATCTTTCAATTTCTTTGTAGAAGAAATCTGAACAAAGACAAAAATTAATGTAGTTGGGAGCCAAAGGCCTATAATTAGGGATACCATTTAAATATTACTGTGTAACAATGTGATTTTTTCAGAGTAATAAAAAGCATGAAACTATGATGTCTAGCATTCTTTATTGTCTGAGATCTTCGGTGATTTATCATAAAATCAAAAATGCTGTGAGATATAGGAGAAAATATGAAACAAAATCATGAGTTCTGTAAAATTCTGGTCAGCTGTGAGTGAGGCATAGTTCAAGGTATAGTTTTATTTTCCTTTGTCAGTTCCCTGCAGTGAATAGATCTTAGAGAAACAAGAGATGCAGCTGATGGGAGAACACTGCCATGTTGGCTGTAATTGAGGGATTTAATCGTTTTAAAAAACAAAGATTTAATTTAAGGAACAGTTGTAAAATATAACTGAAACACCATGCCATGTTTTCCATCCTGTTAGAACAGTAAATCTGAACAAAGCCCAAGGTAATGGGGGGTGAAGGACCAAAACTTATGACAGATTTTAAATGTTGTTCTTAAAAACTTAGAAAATTGTTACAATAACAAGATTAGTGGTAGCTTAGAGTTTCCACAGGATACAAAGTCTGAAACTCAAACTTGTCATTACATAAGGGAACAATCGTTCTGAAAAAAAAATGTTATTGTAAGGAGCAGTTTGCACTTATAAGTGCTTAACAACTATCCTATAGAAAGTATGTCTGCAAAAAAGTTAAACCTTTGATGATACAAGTGAAAAGATGGATTGAACAGTGGCAAACACTTATTACATGTGAAGGGTTGGGACAGGAACATAAAATGAAATAATGGTTAGCAGTAGGAGACAAATGAAGACTGGGATTTAAGAAATACAGGAAATTTAAAAGAAAAATGATAATGTGGGTGAGAATGTGAGTGATATAGTTAAAGTGGGCGTTACTTTTGTTAGTTGTAGTTGGATCCAAATTTTAAACACTGGGCTTGTCCCTTTAAATAAATGTTAGGCTGCCAGTTTTTTCTCTGTGTATTTTAACCTGCACAGTGATTAGTCTGAGGACAAGTGCTTCAGTCCATCCTCCACAGCATACCTCTCAACTATCCAGATTTTCACATAATGTCCAGATTTCTGCCTCTTGTTTTTGGCCTGTTCCTCATAAATTTTGTTGTTTTGTTTTTTTGGCAAATGACTGGCAAAATTTTCAAGATGGAAGTCAGAAAATAATGGCAGGTGTTTGTCTGACACTTCATACGCTTCAGAAAATTCATGCTCATGGAAAACCTGTTATTTTATCAACTTTTTAAGTTTCTAAGAGCAATATTTAAAATTGTCCCTATTTTAGGACCTTTGTCCCCCCCATTATTTATTGCTTTGTTCAGATTTCTTGTTCTAAGAGTTTGAGAGGTATGCTCCACAGACATCCTGCTGCTCAGCTTTTACTCTCTACTTACTGTTGTCAGTCAAACTGTATATTTTCTTCAATTCTTTTTGACTAGCTACTGATCAATTTATATCCTCCTGTCTTGCTTCAGTGGAACTGCATGCCTTCAAGGAAGTCACCTTTGGTTTACCTTCCTTTTTATTTCTCCTTGCCTGAGACAGTTATTAAACCACTTTCAGTTCTGAGCCAGTATTTTCTGAGCCAGTATTTGCACTGAGTCAATTGTATCTGTGCACACACAACTGCCTCTTTAAACTAGAAAAGTGTGTTTTTTATTTTTCTATAGCAGTATCCCTGCATTCAACTAGATATGGATAACAGTGAAGTTTGCAGTATGAACAGCAGTTTTTAGGCTATATTTCTATGTAAATTATAAATGTTTTGGCATCCTTAAAACAAAATATAATATCTTTGTTTTATTAGACCACATTAGCCCTATTGGTAATGTATCCTTCTAACTGGGCTCCCTTGATTGTTTTTAACAGTCCACTGTCTTCCTTCTTTAAGTTTATTTCTCCTCTGTCCCAGACACTTGTGCAACCACTTTCAGTTTTGAGCCAGTATTTTATTTTTTCTGAGCTGCAATCCTGCATTTGGCTTACTTTTTCTCATTGTTTTCCTGATGTATTAGAGGTAGCCTTTGGAGTTTGGAATTCAAAGTCCATAGAAACCTCCTTACCATTACACAATTGTTCAAAACAGTCAAGAGCAAATTTTACTGTTGTACATTACCATTAGTCAGGATACCGTGATATTGGACTGACTCACTTACTATAACTGCATCTTAGAGCAACAAAATCATGAGTTTCAACTTATATCATGGAGGTCTTTTAAACTGCATTGCTCCTTTGATTTATTTCTGTCAGCAGGTGTCTGCTTAAGTCCAGTCACTGATTTCTTTTTCTGTCTGATTGCCAGCATGCATTTTCAACCAGCTTCATTTTCCCTTGATAACATCCAGGTCACTCTGCTTCTCTACCCTACCCCAATTCCCACCTACCCCCCTCTTACTCCACATTTATACTTCCATAGCACCACCCACATATCCCACAAACAAATACCATTGTTTCCCGTCAGAAAATATCAATCAATAGAATAACTCCCAATAGTAACATCCACTCTAGTTTACCCCAACTATCTCTATCAAACTGTACTACTCCTTTCCCCCTATAACTATTGCATTATATCTTTACAACCAACCCAGTACCGTCCTAACTTTTTCTAATCCTAATTTATACCAGAGGTAAAACCCAAGTTAAAAAAGATGCCCCTAACCAGATTATTGTACTATTCATCCTGACTCTACTAGCCAACATATATATTAGTGTGGCAACACCTTGGACATTCTTTCAGCTAGTGTAAACATAAACACTTTATAATCATGATTTTAAATTGAAATGGGTCTATATGAAGTTGAGTGTGATGGGTATTTACTGTCTTTGAGCATTACAAATACCACAGCTTTCATCCAAGATGTTGGTGCTTCCTCCTGCTTTTAAACTAAATCTTCCAGATCATTGTCACTTTCTTCCTTAAACTTCCACAGGAATACCATCTGCTCCTGAAGACTTTCCTGCAGATTGACACAATTTTATCATCTTATCCCGTGTTAACTATTAGCTGATCCTCCTCTGCCTCCAACCTTGGCATCAATCTTTCATAAATATTATTTTTCTTGATTTCCACACTTTTGAGTTATACAAATTTTCCTAAAATATCTGAAGTATATTGAATACCTCTACAGGATCTCTAGTTAGTTTTTTGTTGTTGTTGTTATATGCTCCCTATGCTTAGTTTTCTGTTGCCTGAGCCATTTTGGTAAGTTTTTGTGCTCTAGGGTTATAAGAAAATAGTTTAACAGCAATAGTAAGTCATACATATTATCCAGATACTATCTCTTTAGTGCTCTGCAATTGCTTTTCTTCTGTGAGATTCCCCTTTTTCTGCAATGCTTTAACCTTTGTCACCCTGTCTAAATTCTTATAACTGAATAATCTTTCTCTTATTTCTAGTATATTCTTAAACTCCATTTTCATTTCATCCGACTTGCTAGCTATCACTTCTGAAGAAATTTCTATCTTTGATAACTCTCACATCACTACTAAATACCTCAGGACAGATCTCTCGGGCTGGCAACTAAACAGTATAATTTATAGCTTGAAACCTTTCCTGCTAATTAATACCCACAATAAAGACCAGTTCTAAGCTAAACAAGTTAAAGCTAAACATTAGTGTAAGACTAGAGCGTGAGTCTGGCCTTTTTATTTACCTGTAAATTCACTTAGTACCTGCAGCAGTTGATCTTTAGGACCAAGAAACCTCCTGGGTGGTCATTGCTGACGTAGGAAAGTTTTTAAAAACCCTACTAGTTCCCGCCACAGTACTATAGGATACTGTCGCGTTTTTCTATGCTATCGCCCGCTCCTGCCCTGAGGTATGTACTAATGAATTCATGTTGTTAGCCTATGTCTGCTGCAATAATCAGATAACTGGCGCTTTATTTTTATTTAAATTAACAGTTATTTTACGCTCCTAACTATTCTATTTTGTACCACACCTGCATTCTGTTAGATAAAGCACAGTGTTTAGGCGTATTGGACACACGTGGACTGACTAACTCTGCTTCCTTGTGTTACCTGTATAAGCGTGGTGTTAAAATTAAACTGTTTAGATTCGTAGGTGCCGAATCTTATTTAAGAGCATTCTCTAGTTGCAATATTGTAAGAACGCTTTAAACTAGCCTAACGCTAAACCTTATCTGGCGCTTTCTATGAACCATCACAAAATCTTGGAGCGCTGTATACACACCAAGCGCTAATCCATAGATAGCGATGGTGCCAGCGTTCATTCTGCTTATTGTTTGGTTAATTTATAACTGATAACTCAGGGTCTATCTGCTATTTGTATAGTGCTTGTTTAGTACATAAAAGCTATTACTGGAAATCTACTATTGCTGTTTAAACAATTGCCTTTGTTATCATTTGCTGTTATAATCAAACTTATTGATGTAAGGGGTTATATTCATGTTAATCTAAATGTGCATATGTTATCTCTCCCTAGGTAGTTGCATATACTTATGTACAGAACCTCTTATATCTTAACTATTGCCTGGCTTCCAAGTGTTAGGAACTGAACCAAGAAGACCTGTACCATAGTGTGATAGCACAAGCAGGCTCCAGCTACCAATCCCTCCACAAAGATATCACCTGAAAAGGTTATTAATTACCCAATTTCTAACTTGATCTCTGTAACCTAAATACCTCAGGACAGATCTCTCGGGCTGGCAACTAAACAGTATAATTTATAGCTTGAAACCTTTCCTGCTAATTAATACCCACAATAAAGACCAGTTCTAAGCTAAACAAGTTAAAGCTAAACATTAGTGTAAGACTAGAGCGTGAGTCTGGCCTTTTTATTTACCTGTAAATTCACTTAGTACCTGCAGAAGTTGATCTTTAGGACCAAGAAACCTCCTGGGTGGTGTAGCCCCGCTCCGCTTCGCCCTCGCTTCGCTCGGGCTTGCTTCGCTCCCCACCCTGCCCCCTTATCCCACCCGCCCCCACTATCCCTACATTTATTAGCTCAAAATAACCACACCCCACTTACCTCAGAACCAATCACGTTAGTCCACCCATTAACTACTACCTCTCCCATAATCCCCATAGTCAAACTTACTGCTTTCCCCTTTCTTAGTCCTCCTATAGTCATTATAACCAACTAGTACTAGGCAATCAAACTCCTAGCATAACTATTATACCATATTACTACACCTCATTAACATGCCAAAAGTAGTGAATCTAATTATCCCTTTTGTACTACCACTTATAATCATCTCCTACTTATTATCCAGTTATGAAAACCAAAAACACATAGGATTCTACTATCCAAAAGGCCAAACATGTACTCCCTCAACTCTTCTCCCTAATGAGCTTTCTCCCCCTTACTACCTCACTAGAATGCTAGGCATACACAACCTGCACCTCACCCGCTCTTTCCCAAAAGTATCTACAATAAGGCATGGTCAAAAGATAATATATAAGCTTCTAAGACTCCTAGAGCAACTGAAAAAACGCATTACCAAAGATGGGGACATTCACCCTAACCCAGGGCCATCCTCAAACCCCAATTCTGCCACATCAATGTTAGCCCAAAGGTCAGCTAACTCCCTCCTCATCCTCCACCTTAACCTAAGAAGCATCAACAATAAGCTTCATAATCTACATAGCATGCTAGCCACCTACCTCCCTGATATTATGTGTCTATCGGAGACATGGCTTAAACCAGCCACCAAAGATGAAGAAATTCTCCCACCAGGATACAATATCCTAAGGGTCGATCGTGTAAAAAAAAAGGGAGGGGGAATAGCTGTTATATATAGAAGCTCACTCAATATCATAATGCATCCTAACCAACCTCCTAAGGTCACTAATGCAGAGACAATAGCCTTAAAACTATGCTTAAATAACCAAAAAAGTATCAATCTTTTAGTAATATATATCCCGCCTGGGAACAACCTAGAAACTATGGAACAAATACTAAGCTGGCTAGACGCTAACTACCCTCAAGAAACCATTGTTCTGGGCGATGTCAACATCGACTGGACCCAATGTTTGGCACAGACCAATCCTATGACTATTAACCTACACGGCTTTTCCCAGAATATAGACTCCACAACTAGAATAGGAAATGCCCCCCAAAAAGAGAGTATACTTGACTGGATTCTTACTAATGCCCACACACATAAATATACCACTGGGACCCTTCCTAATGATCTTAGTGACCATCTTATCACTTTCATTATTAAACATAAATTTATCACCATAAACCAACCCATCCATAGACTATTAAGAAACAAGAAGAAATTCATACCTATGCAATTTGCTGCTGAACTCAAATCCTGTAACTGGTCTAAGTTAAAAACTCTATCCCTTGATGAGAGTGTGACATTCTTCAATGACACATTCCTAAACATTCTGGACAATCATGCACCTAACCGACTTACTAGAACTAAGGTGCGGATATCCCCCTGGCTAACCAGGGAAACTAAATCCAAAATTAAAATTAGGGACAAAGCCTGGGATACATGGAGAGCTACTAAGGCACCTCTAGATCATATTAAATTCCAGCAGCTTAGAAATGAAACAAAAAAAGCCAGCACACTGGACAAAAAGAATTATTTCTGTCACCTCCAAGAAAAGCACCAGAACAACCCAAAGAAGTTCTGGGCAGGCTTAAATAATCTCCTCCATCCAGGGAAATCATCTACACCTACCCCCGAAACACTCATTGGTAAAAACCCAGAAGTCGTAGCCAATACCTTTAACTCCTTCTTTACTGAGACGATTCAAGCTTTAGCCAGTCAACTACCCCCCCCCTCAACCAATACTACCGATGACACATTCCCTTCCTTTAAACTACAACATATACCCACCTCCTACATTCGAACCTTATTGAAGAAACTTAAACCAACCACCCTCTCAGCGGACTGACTTCCAGCTGAATACCTGCAAATTGCAGCAGATGCCATAGCCTACCCTATCTCTATCCTGATTAATAGAACTATCACCGAAGCCACCATCCCCTCCATTTGGAAAATTTCCTATGTCATACCACTCCATAAGGGTGGCCCTTCCACTGAACCTTCTAACTATAGACCAATAGCTATACTGTCTCCATTAGCCAAAATTATGGAACGATGTGTCCATAAGCAATTTCTTTGCTACCTCACCCTAAATAAACTACTGACTAATTCGCAACATGGCTTTAGACCCCACCATAGTATGACTACCGCCCTCCTTTCCTTCACCGACTCAGTCAATAAAAATTGTAATAACAAAAAAATATCGTCAGCTCTTTTTCTCGACCTGTCAAAAGCCTTTGACATGGTCAATCACCAGCTACTTCTCCACACGCTTGAAACCTTACACTTTGATTATTCATCTCTCAACTGGTTCTCTGCTTATCTCTCTGGTAGGCAACAAGCAGTCCAATGGCAAAACAAGCTCTCTCACCTGCTACCCAATACCATAGGAGTCCCCCAAGGCTCCATACTAGGTCCCCTTCTCTTTTCCGTGTTCATAAACGAACTTCACACAGTTATCCCTAAAGCCACCTGCATCCAATATGCGGATGATTCCACCCTCATATGCTCAGATATCTCTCTCCCTGAACTATAAGTAACAACCCAACACTGCTTTTCTACAGTAGAAAAATGGCTCTCAGGGAGGAATCTTATCCTAAATCCAAAAAAAACTAAGCTACTACTATTCTTTCCTACCTCTGCCCTGACACCAAATCCCAACAATACTACCTTCTACGTCCAATCTAATAATGGTACCATCATTGAGCCTGATACCAATACTAAACTACTAGGGGTCACCATTGACGATAAGCTCAGATTTAACTTGAACATCAGCCAGACAATTAAGACCGTAAATAAGAAACTTGGATCCTTGTATAGAATCAAGAACTTTTTAACCCCCAACGCTAAACTAACCATTGCCCGTACGCATCTCCTCTCCACACTACTGTATGCCTCTCCTGTATTTTATTTTCTCAACAAAACTGATATCAACAAACTCTCCATGACCTATAATCACATAGCCAGATTTATAACTGGACTTCCTTATAGAACGCATCATTGTCTTAACCTAAAAACACTTAACTGGTTAGAATTACCCAATCTCCTCAAACTGAACCAACTCACTGAAGCGTTTAAAATTATTAAGGAACCTGATAAAACCCCCTCACTCAATAATCTATTGACCCCCTATTCTAACCTAAGCAGTCTTCGATCATCTAACAGACACTTGGTACAAACTATCAAATCTTATAACAAGGGGGGGCGATGCTCTCTTTGCCAACTCTATAGGTAAGATTTGGAACTCCCTCCCAAATAACCTTAGACTTGCTACCTCCCTTTTTCAATTCAAAAAAAATCTAACTCAGTTCTTTAAGGCACAATGGCTATGTTCATGCGTAAAATCAGACTAGTCTCTCCCTGAGCGACCACTTATCCTACCACACTTTACTAATCTGGGCTTCCTGTTGCCTTGAATCCAACCACTACTCTTCTGACCATTAATCCACCTGTTTTTTACAGCATTATTCTTTTCTTTTTTGATTGTTCCTTCATGTTCCCTTGATATGATACTGTGGCTGTGATGATGTATTAGAGTATAATAACACTAATGCTGCTTTACTGTATGTTTGGATAACTGAGTGGACCTTAGTTGCCCTATTGTTATTCATATCTAACCTAAGTAAAACTTAATAATATGAATTAGCATCTGTCTCCCCATCTTATCTATGGATTTGTAAACCTACTTGTATACTGTTATGCCTGTTGAGTTTTTTTTTCTCTTCTGTCTCTTCATCTGTCTCTCCATTTTCATGTATGTATTTTGTAAACCTACTTGTATATTGTTATGTCTGTGGAGCTTTTTTTCCCAGGCCTCCGCTGAAAAAGGACATGTATCCAGTCGGACTATCCCGGTTAACAAATGTAAAATAAAATAAATAAATAATTAAAAATACTGCCCACTCCTTAAATTCCTCTTAATGGGTAGGTGGAAAAGTGCCAGTGTCTCATTTTTATTTTATTACCCTGAATTTTATCAGTACATGGAATGGAAATGTTATTGGTTGGGTATCAATTAGATCAAAAGTACATGTTCCCATGAAATATAATTATTTTCATCTAGTCTAGCCCAGTTATTGTACCTTGTGGAATATGTTAATTCTGTCAGTTTTTACTACTGAAGTCACATCTTGCATACCAAATATTTTCATAAATTTCTTCAGAACTCTACCCTGTTGTTATATTTTCCCAGATACATCTTCACTACCGCAAATCATGTTCCAGCCCCTCCTATAAGTAACATTCCCTGCTGAAATCTGATTATTTTTTTCTAAATTTTGTTAGGATCCATAATAGCAGTCTTTGGTGGAGTACAAAGACATGTCAGCATAATCTTCCCTTGCCAGTAGCCCCTTAGTACCACAAAACAACCACTATTGGAGCCCTCCTGTAGGTTTAAATGGAGATGAGAAGAAACTGTATAAAAGATCAGCCTGGCAAACATTAGAGAGTGTGTATGTAAGGCAAACATTTTTAAGTATGCATTATATTATGTCTATGGTAACAGTGGGCCAGATTCCAAAAGAGTTGCTGTCAGCGCAAGTGACTTCAGTGTAAGGCCTATCTATAAACAGGCTTACACTGTGAGGCCAGATTCCAAAGACCTGCTCTCAGTGTAAGTGGTCACTTACACTGAGACCTAGTCTTTTGGAACTGGGCCCTTATCATAAATGTCTATGCTATGCATATTATCTTGAAATGTAAATGGCCTGCAGGGTCAGCAGGGAATATTATAGTTATAGACAAGAGTACTGAATTATATTAAGAAATAACAACTAAAATAAACTAGTGTCTTGCTTCCTCGAGTGCCCCCCCACTCTACAAATAATATTCCAGGGAACACCCCCCTGCAAAGGAAGATTACCTTGGACTGCCTGCTCTAACAAAGCGTGGTTTCCTCTTCTAAAAGAAAGAATACCATATAACAACTAAAATAAACTAGTGTGTATGTATCTTTCTTATATTTGAAGAACTGTCTATTTTAACAGTAATCTACCTACAGCAAGCACGATAACAGTCTACTGCAGCCCATTGTCTCCCTTCCAGTTTCTTTTACTCTATATTCCCCAAATGCTTCTACTATATTCAATAAATAACCTGAGGGGATAAACTGATAGCGGATGTCCAACTGATACTTCTGTTTCCCATCCTCTTTTTGCCACTAGGCGACAGCATACACCCACCTGAGTGAAGAGAGCACCTTTAAAGGCTTTCTGTGTCATCACGGCATTTCATTTGTTTATGTAAATGTTTTTCTTTTATAACAAACTCATATAACCTACAGGGGAATATAACTAACAGCTCTAACCTACAGATACTTTCCTGCTCTGCCCTCTGCCACAGAAACTGTTAGACTCCCTCTGCAGTCCCAGGCTTTTCCCTCAGCACTGTTTTTATTACTTACCCTCTAGATATAGCACCGTTCTGACAACAGAGTCCCAGTAACTGATTGTTTCCTGTTCTGTGGACTACTTCTCTTATAACTTCCCTCCCCCACCTCCTTCCCCTCTTCCCATACTATTGCTCCCTCTACCTCTGTATCTCTGCCCCTTCAGGTGGACTTCCTCCCGAGTCTATTTCTCAGTGGAGCACTCTGCAGCACCATTTTTAAATAGGGATAGCGTGTCCACTACCCCTGAAACACTCGTGCAGTTAGGCTGCTCGTCTCGCTACCTGGTAGGTCTGGAATCCGTGATTTTGCAAGTATCCATGTATTGCTGTTAATGTGATGCTGTAAAGTGATTTTATGGGTACGCTTATCGCACTATAGCGACTGTACAATTTTGCTGTATGTGTGCCTAACAGCCGAAATACTGTATGCTTTCTGGCTACATGAAAAAATGAGTACTAGAGTCTGCACATATTTAGTTAGCTGCCACAATGTCTTTTGCCTTTAATGTGATGCTTTAAAGTTGTATACTACTTAGTTAGCTGCTGCAATGTCCATTGCCTGCATTGTGTTTCTTTAAAAGTGACATACAACTAACTTTATCACACAATTAGCAACAGTACATTTATTTGCTGTTTGTACACAGAATAGCTGAGATACCCCAACTTTTAGGTTACATAAACTAACAAGTCTATATTCACCTAGTTTGCTCCTGCAGGATCCTATTTTTAGTTTACTGTACTAGCTGCTGCATAATAACTTTATAACTTGTGTTAACAAGCATACACTTTTAGGCAACCACTGTAGTAAAGGCCATGTAAATGTATATTGAGGTTGCATGATGTATTAGGAACAGCTAGTTATTTACTCTCAGCCCTTCTGCCTAAATGGCTGTGGAAACATACAGAACTCAGCTATTTTTTTTTTAAATCCGTCATGCATAACTGAATGCTCTACTGTGATAATTAACAAACTCCTTTGACAAATGTGAACTGCTGAATGTATGTATATGCTTTTGGTTCTGACTGTAAGGGAACTGTTATATCTTACTGTTGTTTGGTTTATGGTCTGCTACTACATTTTCTGCCTCTGTGCCTCCTGGCTGTACCCCGCTACCTACACTCATATCTTTCCACCTTTTTCCATGTCCTCTACTTGTTTACCTATCTTAATGCCCTGTGAATGCTAACCATCCTCTTTCTCTCTCTTCACAGCTTGCTTCCTCAGGTGCCCCCCCCTACAAATAATATTTTAGGGAACACCTCCCTACAAAAGAAGATTACCTTGGACAGCCTGCTCTAACAAAGTGTGATTTCCTCTTCTAAAAGAAAGAATACCATATAACAACTAAAATAAACCAGTGTGTATGTCTCTTTCTTATATTTGAAGAACTGTCTGTTTTAACAGTAATCTACCTACAGTGAGCACGATAGCAGCCTACTGCAGCCCACTGCCTCCCTTCCAGTTTATTTTACTCTGTACTCCCCGAATGCTTCTACTATATTCAATAAATAACCTAAGGGGATAAACCGATAGCAAAAGACCAACTAGTACTACTGTTTCTCATCCTCTTTTCACCACTAGGTGGCAGCATGCACACACCTGAGTGAATAGAGCATCTTTAAAGGCTTGCCGTGTCACCACGGCATTGCATTGGTTTATGTAAATCCTTTTCTTTTATAACAAACTCATATAATCTACAGGGGAATATAACTAACGGCTCTAACCTACAGATACTTTCCTGCTCTGCCCTCTGCCGCAGAAACTGTTAGACTCCCTCTGCAGTCCCAGGCTTTTCCCTCAGCACTGCTTTTATTACTTACCCTCTAGCTATAGCACCGTTCTGACAACAGAGTCCCAGTAACTGATTGTTTTCTGTTCTGTGGACTACTCCTCTTGTGTCTTCCCGCTCCGTTCGCCCTTCGGGCTCACTCCGCTCCCCTACCCTGCCCTCAAATTTCACCCGCCCCCAATACATTTACATTTATACCTAACCAAACCCCTCCCTCCTATCACACCCACCCAGTCATATGCTATACTCACTACTCCACCCATCTCCTAGTCACATACCAACCCTACATGCTTGAACAACTATGACAACTCCCTGCTCACACACTTTAATCCAGCCTCTCCTACTTATCCTCCTCTCCTGTCTCACCCTCCTTACACTCCTCCCTCACACACACCCACCTCATAATCCCCAAGCTACCAGTTCTTACCTCCCAATTACATCCCTCACCTATAGCCAAATATCTCCTGAACTCTATTCCTCCAACCCAACCCATATTTTCAAGTTCATAATACTCCCAACTCCACCCCCCCTTACCCTTCTCAAATTGTGAACTCTAAAAAAACCCTCCACCTTTTCAACCCTTCCTCCCTGTCTCCCATACACCAGCTCAAACAATTCTTCCTCTCTATCTCTCTCTCGGGTGACATCCACCCTAACCCCAGACCCAACTCCACCAAGAACCTCAATAACCATCCAAACAAACCCCTAAAACCAAAAACCATCCACCTCGCCACAATCAATACACAAAGCCTCAAAAATAAAGTCCCCACCTCCACGCTTAGCTTGCCCACAACCAACCAGACATAACCGCCATCTGTGAGACCTGGCTTAAGCCTTATATCACTGACAGTGAAATCCTCCCTCCCGGCTACCAGATCCTTCGCAGTGACAGAACCCAGAGAAGAGGAGGTGGAGTAGCTGTTATCTATCCCTCCACCCATACACTAACTCCATATACCAACCCCATCCCTGCCTTTTCCAATGCCGAAATGACAATAGGTTATTTAAAACTCAACAATTTCAAATCTTTATGCATCAGCTCCATTTATATCCCTCCAGGTGAAAATACTAAAACACTAGAGGACATACTATCCTGGTTTAGCTCCAATATCAAAATAGAAACCTGCATCCTTGATGACATGAACATCAACTGGGCTTCCCTGAACTCTGACACACCATCCCACTCAGTTAATCTATACAACTTCACCCAACTCATACACCTTCCAACCAGGCCAAACAAAGATGGAACCTCTGGCACCATCATAGACTAGATATTAGCTAACCATCCTAACCTTGCCTCAAATGCTGGCATACTACCTGATCCCCTCAGCGACCACATACCAGCCAACATTGATCACATATCCTCCCCCCACATAAACATCACCAATACAGCCAAACCCGCAACCTAGCCTCCTTTAACCCAGAATTATTCTCAGAGTGCTTGAAACACACTGACTGGTCACCCCTAAAAACCCTCCCACTAGACAGCACAGTATCCCACTTCAATAAAACATTTCTTACCATTTTAAACCAACTAGCCCCCCTCAGATCCAAATGAACCAAAGCTAATCCCTGCCCCTGGCTATCCTATAAAACTAAAGCTATCATGCATCAATGGGACACAAAATGGAAACAATACCAAAAACAAAACAACTCCAGCTCCTTCCTAGAATTCAAACAACTGCGAAACGTAGCCAAAAAACAAATAACCAAAGATTGCATAAACTACTACAGCAAACTCCAATCTATCAATTCATCCAGTGCAAAAAGGTTTTGGAGCTTCATTTCCTCCATCCTTCACCCTGGCAACAAAAGCAACCCATGCCCTGATCCAACTCTTACCAACCTAGAAACTGCCACTAATTTCAATGCATTCTTTATAGATTGCATAGCAAAACTATCCTTCTCCTTCCCTGACCCACCACCCCCCCTCCCCCCACCAGCCAACCTCCTCCTACCTCCCCCTTCAGCCTAAAACCCACCCCCACAAACACAATAAAAAAGTTTCTCCTCAAGCTAAAACCCTGCTGTAACCCACCAGACAACCCACCTTCCTCAAGCAATCTGCTGAAGCTATAGCCTATCCCAGATCTATACCTATAAATAGATCAGTACAGGAATCCTATGTTCCAATCATCTGGCACCAAGCATACATCATCCCACTACATAAAGGCGGCAAAAACACTGACACAACCAATTTTAGACCCATAGCAATACTTTCACCTGGGCGGCCACGGTTGTGCAGCAGTTAGCATTGCCAACTCACAGCAAGAGGTTCTCCGGTTCGATTCTCGGCTGGGGTGCCTTCTGTGTGGAGTCTGCATGTCCACCGGGTGCTCCGGTTTCCTCCCACATCCCAAAGACATGCAGTAGGTATATTGGACACTCTAAATTGGCCCTAGGTGTGAGTGTGTGAGTGTGTGTGCCTTCTGTGGAAGGTTGGGCGCTGGGCTGGCAACTTGACACCGTAAAACTGCACTGCCAATCATGAGAGGACAGATGATCTGCTGTGGCAACCCCTAACTGAGAAAAGCCAAAAGAAGAAGAAGAAAAAGCAATACCTTCACCTCTCTCGAAAATACTAGAAAAAACTATCTATGCACAAATTATGCATTTTTTAACCCTGAACAAACTCCTCTCCCATATCCAGCACAGTTTTTGCCCCGGACACAGTACCATGACTGCCCTCCTGTTCTTTCTAGAAACCATAAACCTAGCATGAGACAAGGGCAAATACATATCATTTCTATTTTTAGACCTCTCAAAGGCATTCAACACCATCTCCCACTCCTTACTCTTATCCAAGCTCCCACTCTTACATCTCTATCCCTCCACCCTAGCTTGGTTCACCAGCTACTTTTTTTTTTTCAAAAAATGTTTTATTAATTATATGAATAGCAAGACAATTAAACGATTATACATAACAAGAAGGCATAAATGAACATATAACAATTCATCTAGTGATAACAACCTTCATGAGATTTTGATAAGTTATTTAGAAATAAAACATACACCATATGTACACTATATACAAGTTAGGCAACCTGAGAAAAAAAAATATATATATATATATATATATATTTAACATTAACTATTTAATATGTTTAGAACCTTTTCTAACACAACCTTTCTAATAGCTTTTTTTTTTGGACTTCCACCTAAGTATCTTTGAGCATCAATAAATTTAAAAGCCATTTTCTGGAAAGTAACCCATTTTAATTTAGAACGATCAATCCAATTTTGTATTATATAAAGTTTTAGTAATGAGCAAATAAAAATGATAACATGAATATCAACTTTTGAAAGATGAATCAATGGAATATGTAGAATAGCAAATTCCCACATCAACGTGGATTTTTGATATCCCATTTTCTGCAGTCTGACTTTCAAAGATGTCCACAATCTGTGAGAAAAATGACAATACCATAGAATATGAAGGAGGTCTGCTTAGGGATGAGAACAGCATGAACACGAAGGGGACTTATTTGGGTTACATTTGTTTAATTTGATTGGGGTAAAGTAGGCATCATTATTAATCATTAATTGTGTGTATGCTAATTTTTTAAAAGGGATAAATTCCTTAGTGTGTCTAATAGCCAGGATTTTCTGAGATTCTGACAATTGGGAATTATAATTCAACCAAACATTAGATAAAAGACAGTTGTGGTCCATCATTAAAGAATTAATTAATTTATATGAGTTTGAGAGCATTTTATCAGATGATGAAAGTATTTTGATAATCGTGTTAAGGTTTTTCAATTGTGAGTCTATGGGGACCAGAGATACAAATTTGTTTTTAATTATTGCTCTTAGTTGTGTAAGAATTGGTGAGTAATTCCAGTTTACTTTCAATAACTTACACCAGTCAGATAAAGGCAAGTCAAGATATTTCAAAACATCTCCTACTTTTAGATTTTTAATTAAAGGATAGTTTGTTAAGTTCAAAAGTTTATTGTCCAATAATATATTTGGTTTAGATGAATTGGCTGAACATGGTGCGAGATCTTTTCTAGTTTACACATTTTGAGTAAGGTTTGGAAATCTCTAATCTTTTGTTTAAATACTGTAGATATATTTTTAATAAATAAACTATCCAGAGAGATAAAGGGAATAGCTTCAGGATTTAAATTATTAGAAATTACATAATTATACCATAATTTTATCCATAAAGAGTGATTTGGATAAGAAGTGTTATTGAATTTAGAGATAGTAAGAAGTTTATTGGATGAGACAGTCAAATAATAGAGATAAAGATTAGGTAAACCCAAACCTCCCTTGTCCTTCGAAAATGCCAATCTAGAATAGGAAATTCTAACAGATTTAGGGAACCATATAAATTTTGCCAAAGCTTTATTTACAGACTCAAAAAAATTTTTTGAAATTATCTGATCAGATGATGAGGGTTCACCAGCTACTTATCCAAGCACCAACAAGCAGTACAGTGTAATAAATCTACCTCTCCTTTTCTACCCACACCCACCAGCGTTCTTCAAGGCTCAGTACTAGGCCATCTACTCTTTAACATATTTATCAACAACTTCCACCTCTCCATCCCTGAAGCCTTCATTATCCAATATGCAGAAGACTCCACCATCATCTGCTCAGCCTCCTCCCCCTCTGACCTACTACAAAAAAACCCAGCTTGCCTTTTCCAAAACAGAATCCTGGAGGAAATCCAATCACCTTGCCCTAAATGCTAGCAAAACAAAACTAATGATTTTTACTCCCAGTAGAAACTGTACTTTTGACAGGAACCTATTCCGCATTACAAACCAAAATAAAACCCCATTGGAAATTGTTCCCACCACCAAACTGCTAGGCATCATTATTGATGAAAACCTAAAATCTGACTCCCACATATACTCAGCTATTAAGAAAACCCATCAAAACTGGGTCTCCTCTACAGACACTACCGTTATCTCAGCCCCTACACCCGACAAACACTTGCATCTGCCTTCTTCCTCCCATCTCTCATGTATGGTGCTCCACTGTTTGTCAACCTCCATCTAGGCCTTCATTCCAAACTCAAATCCTGCTACCGCAAAATTAGCAAATTTGCAACCAATACCAAAAGTTCATCTCATCACTGCCACTCTCTACACACCCTCAAATGGCTAGAACTCCCCAACTACCTCAAATATCTGCAACGTGCCACCACACACAAGCTCATCTTCAGACCTGCAGATTGTCCATCCCTGACCTCTGTCCTCACACCCTATACACCCTCCTGCTCCCTAAGATCCGAGAACCAAAATCTCCTTCAAGTGCACAAACCCTCTCATCCTCCTGGCCAACTACTGCTAGCCTTCACCATAGCTAAACTATGGAACTCTCTCCCCTCCCCACTATGCAACATGTCTAACCACAACAACTTCAAAACCCACCTTTTCTCTCACCTAACCTCCAAATGGATATGCCCCTCTCATGCTCCTACCTAAGCACCCCCCAACTACTAAAATCCTTCTCTGAAAGTTGTACAAAACTATTTGCAATGAATGTTAATGATGTAAGCCAGTGTGTTCATGCAATGCTTTTCTTATTTACTGTATAATTTTGTAAATCTGTTACCTCTCTCATTATCCTTTTTCTTGTACACTGAATGTTACACATGAAAGCCTGTGTCTTCCTGACTCTGAATTATGTATATTAATGTAAACTCTCATTAACTAGTAGTATTAATGTAACTTTTTGTGGAGTTTTTCTCCCTGGGCCTCCACTGAAAATGGGTTGCTAAGACCCAGTGGACTTTCCTGGTCAACAAATGCAAATAAAAATAAATAATACAGAGTGCAAGCTGCAGTGCTGCAGGAGACACATTGGAAAGAAATAAGCAAGTGAATTTGACAGAGTATTTCAGGATGGATATTCATCAGAATATCAGGGACAAAGGAAAAGGAGAATAAATCACTACTATCCTTGAGAACTGTTAGTTTGCAGAATGTTTATTGCAATTTCTTGTATCACAAAACAGTTGGGTAGCTTATTGAAATCACTTAGTTATAACTATCAAAAGTGCTCAATATTTTAAAGATTAGAGATGCAGGGCAGCTCTTCCTGTAAGTTAGCACCCAGAGAAGGTGCTCCATGTGCCCTGTCCTTCCTACATCGATGCCTTCATCTTCCTCTGCACAGCAATGTTTGTGCTAATTCGTGTGCTTCCAAGTCAGTATTGAGTCTCATAGAACAGTTTCCAGCTCAACATGCATATTGTTCTAACGCCTTATTGTTATCACATGGAAGCTGATGCCCTACTGCTCTTTAAAATTAAGCACACTAGTCTTTAAAATGGCTACATGGAGGAAAAGTATGTTAGGTATTTGGCTAATACAATACCAAAACTGTCGCACCAGCATTTAACAGCCATCTACAAGATGTCTAAACCTGGTTCTTGTAACTAACTAATTAAATGCAGTATGAGCATTGGCCCCAAGGAAAGTGCCTTTCAAGCAAGCATTCTTCCCGATTTATCTGCTAGCAACATGTCCATAATGGTGACATACGTGCATGTGTGTGCCTGTATCTATATCTTTCCAAATGCATGGAACATGGAACACCCTGTTTTCATTGATTAACACCCCTTCATTGATTAGATCTCATCTCTTCCCTTGTTCCAAAGCTTGCATTTCACCACCTCCCTATGCTTAGATATGAATCATCTCCACCTTAATGGCCATCTTATATTTTAGCTGGACAGACATGCCATGTTATGTACTGCTCAGGGCTCCACTGAAATTCTGGTGGTGCATTGTGTGTATGGTGACCCACATGAGCGCTATCTCATGATAAGATCATGCACCTGACTGCATCTGCTGTGAAACTCTTATGCATGGCATACACTATTTATGAATCCCTGGATAATTTTTTTAGGATTGTGGCTTTTGGTATTTTATATTTTGGGATTGTTTCAAAATTTCAGAGTAAACCCCTATGCATTTGTGTGTGTAGATGCCTGTAAATATCATAAGGATATTCTATGTGCGTGTACATAAACAGTGGCATGAGCTACAAAATCCTTTTAAATGTACACACTCACTGTGTAGCAAGAACATCTCTAGTTCCTGTTGTGTATGGAAGCACCCACTGAGGTAAGAGGTTAACATTACAGCAGAATTGTAAGAAAGTGTACTTGTACAGCAGACAAATGTATCTGAAGCCTAACTGGTTCATTCTAGGTATAACGTTTACCAAAGATATGTTTGGATAGTGCTGTTGTCACTGGTTTTGATTTTAGAGAAATATCATAGGATTGTTGGAAGTATTAAGAAAGCATTTTGTGAAATCATAAGATGCCTAGACCATAAATGTACTTAAAATTGCACTTGTGTAGAAAGGACGTTATAGGGGATGCCATATGTAGTTATGTTTCCATTCATTTATGCTGACTTTGAATTTGGCCATAGTGTCACTACGCATGATGTGTACCGGAAGTTTATTCCTTAAGCAGAGAATGCATTGTGTTATGAACCAATTTCTCTAGCAAGTTTTAATAATTTTATTGATATAGATTAAGATCTTTCATATGGGTATTTGAGATAATACTGGCCTTGCTAAGATATAGGAGATCAAACAGTGCTGGTTCCTTTTTAGCACAGAGAGCAAGATGTAGGTGACCAGCAGGAGCTACTAAGACACAGAATACAAAATCAAGCTCCTGTCAGGGCAGCTGAGTGTATTAAGACTCGGGTTAGAAATTTCAGCCTTTGGATTAGTACATACCAAAGGGTTATCATAAACATAACAGGCTTAATACATAGAGAAGTAAAGTGGAATAATCACATCTTTAGATCTGGAGGAAATCCCCTTGGATATCAGTTGTGCCAGACAGAAGGATTTTGTTACTAAGGTGGTGTCGTGGTATTGAAAGGACAGTGGGATATCCATTTACAAACTGAGATCTCTAATAACCAAGTCAATTTGTACAGGAGTATCATAAGATACAAAAGTGTGAATGTTTTGGATGCCAAACAGTACTATGCTGTTGTTCACATTTAATATGGGAGCATTTTCTGATAGGTTTGGAAGGTTTGAACCAAAGGTAACTCCTCTTAGTACATTCCTTTGGTCTCCTAACATTCCTTCTCATGTCTACTTTCTTTGTCATAATATCCCATCCTTGATGTTATCCCGTAGGTAGAAACATCTTTCCATACCTGTATGAAGTGTCAAATGCAATGAAAAGTTCTGGACTTAGAAATTATGTCCTTTAGGACTTGGGATAAGCCCTGGCTGCTGTCTGCTCCACGCCCAGCGTCTACCTCTGTGTTACTCTTTTCATCCTGTGCTTCCAGTGCTAGTCAGTAGGAAGCTAAAGAACCCTCTCCAAATATCGGCGTTTCACCGCATTGTAGAATAACCCTGCATTCCCTCTTTCAAGGAAACTACAGTAAAGTATGTCTGCTGAATAATTCTTACAAGAAAGACTTTATCTTTGTAACACTAACATAAGAAATAAAGCCAGTCCTGAGCTAGGACAGCCAGCAGCCTCTACTCCACCTTCTGTAATTTCACTACCTCACTCCTCCTACCTGCTCAGATACCCCCTTGTCTTTTCACACATTGGTCTTGCTCCCGCTCAAACCAGCCTGCAATACCTGAATTGACCACTAGCTGGCACCCTTATTCCAGCCATAATCTCCTCTTATCTTTCTCACAGGATCAACTACTTACCTCAATTTCTTTTAATTTCAGTTGTCCCCAGAGTGTTATTTCTGACCTCTCTCTTGTTTTGTCTTTCATTTCTACTGTCCACAGACACCTTACTAGTCCTCTCTTTTGTTACCCCTCCATAACTACTGACCACGGACACCTTTCTAGCCCCTATTCTATTCCAACTTACCACTGGAATTAGCCTAAATTATTGTTTTCTTCTAACTGTGTCTTCAGTGGAAGGTTGGGCGCCGGGCTGGCAACTCGACACTGTAAAACTCCACTGCCAATCATGAGCGGACAGATGATCCGCTGTGGCGACCCCTAACCGGGAAAAGCCGAAAGAAGAAGAAGAAGATTGTTTTCTTCTAACTGCTTCAGTATCTGTTTCTAACCTGCTCCATTCGCCCTACGGGCTCACTCCACTTCCCTCCCTACCCCCAATTCCCACCCCCAGGGGTCCTATCCTTATACTCACTAACCACACCTCTTCCTCTTCCCAGTACTCTCTAAACACACCTCTTCCTCTTCCCACTACCCTCTAACCTCACATCTATTCCTTTTACCTTTACTCTCATTACATACCTCTTGCTCCTACCATTATTTCTTCAAATACACACTTCCTTCTACCTTACTTTCTAAACACTCTCCATTTACCCAACTGTTCTAATATTAACCTCACACCAATCTCCTTTAATCACACCACACCCTAATCCCTTCTATCATCCCTACCCAGTGAATTTCTTTTTTCTATTAACAAGCAACCTATATTTTCTCATACAATGTATAAACAACCTATCCAATCTTATTTCCCACTCTTATTCACACTCACACTACTTCCTCCTTTAATCCTCACCCATCTATTCACCTCCTTTGAAAACCCACTAAGCCCACACCTAAATTACCCCAAGAAACAAACCAACTCTGCAAACTCTCCTCTTTTCCTTATTCATGCTAATATAACATCCTCATCCAACTATATACTTCCTAAATTCCACAGAATACTTCACTTAAAATACAACAATCAGAACCCCAGGAAAGGCCTACCTCTATACTGCAGATTCTTCAACCCAAACTATCTAACTCTACTACTCTCTTTAAAGGATGTGACATCCACCCTAACCCAGGCCCACCAACAACTCCTATCTCTCTCCTGAACCACAAAGAATCACCTTCACATGCCCTCTCTAAACCATGAAACTCACTACTAATTGCTCATCTCAATATACATAGCACAAACAATAAAATATCTCAATTCCAGGCTCTAACTGAAGTCTACTCCTTCGATATTCTCTGCCTAACAGAAACCTGGTTAAAACCTGTAACCAAATACAATGAAATCATCCCACCCAGATATACTGAGACTAGACCGAGTATCCAAAAAAGGTGGTGGTGTGGCCATCTTATATAAATCTAGCTTACAATTAACCACCCACAACTTTAAACCACCTACAGACTCCAATGCAGAAATCCTTATCTCCAAACTTCATCTTAACAATTCCAAAGCCATCTATATTATCTGTATATATCTACCACCCGGTAATAACACTGCCACCATGGAAAACATACTTTGCTGGCTTTCCCAAAACCTGCCCCAAGAAACCATCATCCTAGGTGACACTAACATTGACTGGAACTGCTACTGCAGCAGCCTCCCCACAAACCATATTAACCTATATGGGTACTCCCAAACCATTGCCTCCCCTACCAGAATAAAAAAATCTAACAAGAAATCTAGCTTATTAGACTGGATTCTCATAAACCATCACCCTCACAGTTATGACTCAGGAACCCTCCCTGATGACTTAAGTGACCACCTTCTTACATATATCATCAGACATAAAATCACCTCTCCCATTCCAACATCTGTCAAAAACATCAGATCTAAAAAGTACTTTAACCCTGAACTATTCCAAATGGAACTAAGAGCATGCAACTGGTCTCCCTTACTTAACCTTCCTTTAGATGAAGCCGTTAATTACTTTAACTCTAACTTCCTTGCCATTCTCAACCACCATGCACCAACTAGATTAATTAGATTCAAAACCAAATCTGCTCCATGGCTTTCAAAAAAACGAAACACAAAATAAATCTTAGAAACAAATTCTGGGTAAAATGGAGGAAGACTAAAAACCCAATAGACCAACTAACATTTAGACAACTAAGAAATGAAACCAAGAAAGCTATAATATCTGATAAAATAAACTACTACCTGCAATCCCAACAAGCTAATCAAAACAACCCACAAACTTTTTGGGCTAGCATTAACCATCTACTTCATCCAGGTCAATCTACTACTTCCGACCCTCAAAACACTGACCACAAAAATCCAATGGATACAGCTAATGCTTTTAATACCTTTTTTACTAATGCTATACAAGCCCTAGCTAGTCACCTATCACCCAATAACTTCATTCTACCTTCCTATAAATCAACCTTACCCCCTACTTTTCATATTCAACCTGTCCCAACAACATATATTCTAACCCTTTTACAGAAACTGAAACCATGTTCACCCTCAGCAGACCAACTACCTGCTGAATTCCTACAACTATCAGCCAAAGTTATTGCTTATCCCATTTCTATTCTGATCAATAGAACTATTACCGAACGTCATATCCCCAATTTATGGAAAATATCCCATATTATCCCCCTCCATAAAGGCGGACACTCCACTGAACTCTCCAACTACCGCCCCATTGCCCTTCTCTAACCTTTGGCAATGATCATGGAAAAATGCATTCATAAACAATTACTTGACCATCTAACCCAAAATAATTTACTTTCCAACTGTCAACATGGTTTCAGACCTTCACATAGCACTACCACAGCCCTTCTCTCCTTCACAGATTGTATCAACAAAAACCACAATCTTAACAACCTTTCTTCAGCACTATTCGTAGACTTGTCTAAAGCTTTCAACATAGTAAATCATCAAATTTTCATCAAAATGTTGGAATCCCTGTCACTAGATACATTTTCTATAAAGTGGTTCCAGTCCTACCTTGGTAAGAGACAACAGGCAGTACTATGGCACAAGTCTCTCTCCTCTCACCTGCCCGTCAACCTTGGTGTCCCCCAAGGTTCCATCCTAGGACCTCTACTTTTTTCCATATTTATCAATGACCTTCACCTTGCCATCCCCCAAGCCACATGCATTCAATATGCAGACGACTCCACTCTGATATGCTCAGCTACCACCTCTTCTGAACTTCAATCTCTTACCCAACAAGTACTTAACACAGTTGAAAAATGGTTCACACATAGATGCCTTCTCCTAAACCCCAAAAAGACTAAACTCCTCCTCTTCTCTCCCACCAATAAGTCCTCTCCTCTTGATTTCTCAGTTATCTCTACCAATAAAACTATTATGTCCCCCGAACCTACCACCAAACTATTAGGTGTCACCATAGACAACAATCTAAACTTTGATATCCATATCAACAATACTATTATCCTTCAGTGCGGAGTCTTTTCTACCTTTTCTGTAACCTTCCCATCTCTCCATCCTCTTTTGTAACTCTTCTTACCCTTCCAGCTTGACATATTCCCTTCAGCTTTAGTGATTCATTTATGCTTCTTTCCTGTTTTTACTTGTGCTTTTGCATCTGCAAAAGGTAGCTCTGAGTCTGTCCCTGCCTTCTGTCATGAACTAATGCTTGTTAAGTCTTTCAGTCTTGATGTTCCTAACACTTATCCTGTTTCTAACCTCTACATCACTTTCCAGTGACCTCCCCCTGTTCCTCTACTCCCTGTGAGTTTCCATTATAACTGCCCTCACATCTCACTGGAGCCACACTGTTTTTTTTTTGCCTTAACAATCCTTCTTCAACCCTCAAAATCCATCCATTTTATGGATTCCAGTAATTTCTTTACTCCCTTTGTTTCCTGCCATGTGTCCGTTATGGTACACCTTATTTCACTATAGTCCATTCCCACTTAGTCACAACATCCTGTCTTTGTGGCCCTTTCTGCGCCCCCCTTCATAGCTAGAGTATGTCCTAGTATTGTATGGTCACTGTTTAGTAATGGACCTCTGAGCTCTTCTGCTTAAATTCTCCCAGGCTGAATACTTCAGTGTGTTCTTTTCTCTGGGTTGCTGTGTTTTTGATAACAGTATAATTTTTGAGACAGTAAGCCGACAGAGGTCTGAATCAAAACATGCCCTTTTCAAAAGACTTATCCTTAAAGCTGATGCAGGCATGAACATTGTTTCCCATAAATGTAACTACGAATTGAGCAGCACTAGTCATTTGGGATTGGAGGTTCCATCTTCGTTACCTCAAAGCCAGCAGGGAAGCATGCCATATCAAAACTTCCCAGGCAAATTATCTCCTTCCCTTACCCATGATGCTGTTGGACTTCAGACTAATTTCCAGATATCTGTTGCCACATGTTGAAGTGGTCATGATGATTAAAACAGCTCAGGCTACCATTGTTTCCAATCGCTTGAACTACCAAGTTCATCATTTTTCTTATAAGCCAGTTTTGACTAAAATTTGTTACTTTTCACCAGAAGTTGGTACAGTCCATTTTCCTCTTGGTTTATTAACATTGTTATTTATTGCTGTGTAAATTTGTTGTGCTATATTTCTCTAAAAGTTTGTAGCTTCGGAATAACTTCTGTTATCACACACTGCCAGCAATATGTATAAAACTGTGCAGTTAATTATTTCTGCTTTTAGCATTTGTATATAGTCAGTTTACACGCTTTCTGCTGTGTTACTATTCAGACAGCTTTCTTTGTTAGTCATCTGGCATACAGTCATTTTTCAGGAATTTATTATTTCAGGTGCTGAAATTGTGACATGCAAAGTGTTAATGCTTTGTTAAAAAGGGAAAATAAAATGAAACAAAGTCTCAGATGTTAACCATGTCCTCTATGTCAAAGATAAACATGGACCAAGCACTCACATGTGAAACTCTCCAAATGTCTTTAATGCTTTGGTGAATCCCACTTCTCTGAGAGCTATGACACTTGTGCTAAGTTTGAACCTTCCACTATTAAGGACAAGAAAAACAGGATGGTAATGGAGAAGCTCCAGTCTAGGTCTCCTTTTGAGACTTATTGGTCAGGCCTTCTCCATGTGTCCCATGTCATTCTATTTTCTGAGCATGTGGAGTTTAAGTAAAAGGGTCTTCCCTTCAAGGGACTCAGCTCTTGTAGTCATAAAACTTTAGCAAGAGGTTTCGTCCTCCACTTTGGGACTTGTCATTTTCTTGCTGCTCATTCCAACCCAGTAGCATATCTTTGGTGTTCAAGTCCTAGTCATGAGACTGTTTAAACCCTGTTCTCCAGGCCTGTCAGGCTCTGCAGTTCCATGCTCATGGACTGGATTATAGGAGGACGTATCAGGCCTTACAATTGCAGCATATGTGGTGACAGGCTACACTCCATTAACATCTCAGAAAGCTGAGCAACATGTCTGTCTAACTTCTCTGCAGTCCCAGGCTTTCCTCACTGAGCAATTTAGATTCTGGTGCTTGTGAGGCCACTGATCTGTCTTTGTCAGCATCCACATTGGTGCAACCCTTTGGGTTAAATGCAGATTCTGCTTCAGGCCCATGGCTTCACACCCAGACTTCCCAATGACAGCACTGTCAATCCTGTTTTCTTAGCTTGGCATCTTTAGTTTCATGAGTCTTTTTGATTTTGGGGCTGGAGGTCAAGGTTGGTCCCAGTCTCCTTCTGCCTAACCATTATATTACTTAGTTTGGCATTTTGACTGACATTGATGCTTTTAGTATCAGCCATGGTGTCAGCCTTGGGGGAGGCATGAGGTTGGTATGGTCCTTGACACTTTGAGGTCAATCTTTGCAGCTTGACTTATGGCTGTGATTTTGATCATGGGACTGAAGGTGCAGGCCTCTTAACATGTTTCTCCTACAACATTGGTCTCAATCATGGCTGAACCATGGGACTTCAGGAAACACCATTGCTAGCCATCTACCCCTTTTCCAAAGGGTAGAGCAACTGGAGATCTTCAGCAGGAAATCAAGACCTCATACCGGTGAGTTATGTCTTCCTTCTCCTTGGAGTTTTTGCATTCAAAATCAGATGCTAAAACATGGTGTAAGATGGAGCGTTCCTTGACTCTTTTTAAAGTCTATCTTGATGTAGATGAGGTCAAGGAGGCCATTTCTTATTCCCCACCTGATAACCACTGAGGTTGGAGATTTTAAAGATGATTAGATTTTTTGAGATGGACCTCAGACCACTTCCTCACCCAAACACATCTTGTATGAGGCCTTCCCACCTGTCAGGTTCTCTTGAGTAGTCTCCCTGGCTGACCAATAGTTTGGCTTAGTGTGGAAACAAGATGTGGAGGCTTCTATCCTAAACAGGCATGGCAAGATCCTTCCACCTCCTATGTCTACCAAGATGGACTCTTTCTTTGTGACTACCTTAATGGCCCCCACTCTTCACAGCTTAACTGTCCATACACCAAGTGAGGAATCATGTGCATTTGATGGGCTGGGGAAGTGAGTTTGTACATTCTTTTACTTTAGGTTGGCATAATGGTTAAGCTGTTTACCTAACAGATACAAGTTTCAGGGCCTGATTCTCACACAAGGTAATTGGCTAGGCTTAGAAATGGCCCATGAGGGCAGTTAGCGTAGTACTAATCTATAAACCTCTGTGCTGCTGCTGCTGTATGTAGTGTATTAGTGGTTATGATATGGGAGGTATTTTTCTAAGTTTAGTTGTAGGGTTGGGACTGGGGCAGTGTTAGAGTTGTTATACATTAGTAACATGGTGAAGGCAATGCATCCACCCACTATCCTTACTAATATGTACTAATCCTAACCCCAACCCTACACCTTACCCTAGGTAAAATCCTTTCTATGCACTGCAGTTGTTTAAAGTGTCTAAAATTAGTGGTAGGGTTTTGGTTAATCAATCACAGAAAAAAATCTTTGCATTTTGATTGTACTTTGCATTAATTTTTTAAAGTGTGTTTTTGACGTGCCAGCATTGTGCTGATGCTTGAGCAAGCCCATGCACACAAGCATGGACACCTACACACATGGTTGATTAAAAGAGTTAAACAATTCAGGACTTTTAGATCAGAGACTGGAAAACATGTCTGAATTTGTTCTTTGTCTAGAATGTTTTCCAACATTTCTTGCATTGCATATAACCCCTTCCCAATTAGGGTACATTAAGCAGCTTTTCTCCTGCATTTACTATCTGCTTCTGATTTTGCACCGTAAACTGATGACTCTTCTCCATGCTGTGTAGTTAGAAGTTTAAACAAGAGAGGAATAACTTTAGATTGGTGCAAGAGGTTTTAGCGGCCATCTGTCAGATATTGACAGGCATCTGTAGAAATTCCTGTGCATTTATTGTGCCTGAGGAGGGATGCATTCTAAAGTGATGGCTATTTTATTCATTATCCCTGCTCCATATTTATTTTTAATGTTTTTTGTGAGTGCAGGAGTCTTTGTACGGGAATGCAGAATGAAACTGGATACTATAGGGGCACACCAAACCAGGGACTTTGTGCTGATTCAGAGACTTTACTTTCAATGTTTGACACTTTCTTGTTCAGAAGCATAAGCTAGATCGGTTCCCTATTAGAAGACCGAAGAGACATTCTTTCCAATGCGTCTTGGTTGAACTCAAAAGCCTGAAACAGCAAAATATCGAAGCGGCTTTTAAGCAAATTCTTTCCCTGGGAAGGAATTCGCTTAGATTACTACCATTTTCGGCACTGTAGTGCAGTCTCGGAGTTGGTATATTTAAGTAGGGGGGGTTGTGGGGAGGTGCAGCCCCCCACTTAATGCAATGTTTAAAGTTTTTTATTTTTATTTTTTTTGTTGGAACAGTGATTTTTTTCCCTAGGAAAAAAATTGCTGTTCTGACAGTTCGAAATTGTAAGCTTTCGCTTACATAGGCTCGATTAATCACTGTTCGCTTTTTTAAGCATTTGGTGATCTACTATAGACCCGCTAGATTGTAGGAACAATATTCCTCAAACTACCTCACGTCTCAAGATATATGCTTTAACTGCACCTATCCCTGAAATTGCCTGCATTAGCACAGCAGAACATTAACTCATCAGCTTTTGCACATTTTGGGAGTTCTTCCTGGTGTCCGTCCAGAAAAAAGACCTTTGCCTCCATTCATTGCATATCAGGGATTATTGTGTACATGTAAGGTAACTTTATTTAACTTCTACAATTCCTAATTTTGTGCCTTGATTACTGTTAGTGTTGCAGTTCTGCTGTACTTAGCTCAAAACTACAAGGTGCCTAATCACTGGTATCCTGCCAACTTGGAGAAACGTGCAAAAGTTGATGAGTTAATGTCCTGACATATTACTACCTTCCATCCTCGTACAGGAAGGGCTTTCTCGCTAAAGAAGACGAAAGATCACGATCATGCGAATAAAATGAACTCACACAGTCTTAAGCACTTTTAAGTGCTTCTCTGTACATTACAATTTTTGTTTTTTCAAATGGTCGTTCATTGTTGTTCCTAAATAAAGTAACTGCAATGAGCGATCATTCGGGAAAGGGGAAAGACGTTAAATATTGCTCTCACCCACATTGAAAATTAACAGAATAAAAGGATAGCGTAACAGGATTGCTGTTAGCATGGGTGCAGTAAAGGACATGAAGACTGAGATTAACGGAAGTCATTAGAGTGACTTTAACTCTCAGATGTTTGACTTTATATGATGATGAGACCGAAAATATGACCACAGTGAACGACCATTCTTAAAACCAATGTTTTAATGTAACCAGCAGTTGTTAAGCAAATATAAGCCCATGCAGAGTTTTACTTCTATGTGCTTAGAAACTTCTTACACTAAAGCTTTGTTTTTTAGAATGATTGTTCATTATGGTTCCTACAGAAAGGAACCACAATGAACGATTGTTCTAAAAAAGATTATTTCATGTGAAGAGATGGAACAGGAATGCAAATTGAAATGATAGTTGACAGTGGGAGACAAAAGAAGACTGGACTTAAAGAAATACAGGAAATTTAAAAGAAAAATGACAATGTGGGTGGGAATATGAGTGACATAGCTAAAGTGGGCATTACTTTTGTTAGTTGTAGTTGGACTTGAATTATAGACACTGGGATTGTCCTTTTAAGTTACACAATACAGCATGATATGTCCACTTGAAATGAAGAAGTAAAAAAAAAGATAATGGCAAAAACAATAAACAGTAAGCAATAATGGTAAACATGATATACAATAAGCAATGTACAGCAGAATAGTTACATAATAATGGTGGCATTGTATTATATGTACATGTAAACTTGTTTCATCTACAGTCACTCTGACTGTATATTAGAGTTGTGTATAGGACTGAGTACCTGGGCTAATGAGTGAAGAGGAGTACAGAATAGGTTTATATTCCAAAGAGAGGAGGCAGAGTGGAGAATAGTAGAGATAAGGATTAGTGTATCAAATTGCAAGTAGTGTAGTGCAGGAGTGATACCTCTGCATAGCTTGCAGCACTGATAGAGCACTGCACAGGTAGGAATAGTAACACATCTGCATAGCTTACAGCACCGATATAGCACTGCACAGTAGGAATGGTAACACATCTGCATAGCTTACAGCACGGATAGAGAGCTGTACAGGTAGGAATGATAACACAACTGCATAGCTTATAGCACTGATAGAGCACTGCACAGGTAGGAGCGGTAATACACCTGCATAACTTACAGCACTGATAGAGCACTGCACAGGTAGGAATGGTAGGACATCTGCATAGCTTACAGCACTGATAGAGCACTGCACAGGTAGGAATGATAACACATCTGCATAGCTTACAGCACCGATAGAGCACTGCACAGGTAGGAATGGTAACACATCTGCATAGCTTACAGCACTGATAGAGAGCCGCACAGGTAGGAATGATAACACATCTGCATAGCTTACACCACTGATAGAACACTGCACAGGTAGAAATGGTAACACTTCTGCATAGCTTGCATCACTGATAGAGCACTGCATAGGTAGGAATGGTAACACATCTGCATAGCTTGCACCAGTGATAGAGCACTGCACAGGTAGAAATGGTAATATATCTACATAGCTTATAGTACTAATATCCTTGCTTCAGGTAGTAGTAGTCTATTGGTATGGATTTATTTGATTTGGTGATAAAGACAACATTATTTTTTATTGTCTATTTGTCATATATGTATGTGTGTGTGTGTGTGTGTGTGTGTGTGTGTGTGTGCCTCTCTCTCTCTCTCTCTATATATATATATATATATATATATATATCAGTCATGTGAGTGTGTGTGTAAGTATGTACATCTATATATCAAACATTTGCAAGTCAGTCATTTGAGCACTTTCATTCCAAACAAAATCAAAACTTCATCAGGCAACAAAATATAATTCCATTTAAAGGTATACAGAATAAAAAACAATTTGTAAAAAGTATATAAAATGTAATGCATATTTTAAAAAAATTAATGCATTTATTTATTTATTGATTGATTGCATTTGTTTACCAACTGGGCCTAAAACAGACAATTTTCAGTGGAGGCCCAGGGAGAAAAGCTCCGACAAGAACATAGTTACAGAAAATATTAAACATTAATTGGTACAAAAGTAGATACAGTGTTGCAGATAGCGATTACAATAATATATACAGAATATATAACTAAAGCAGAAATTGTGTTGGTTGCCAGATGAATTCAATCAGAGAGGTACAGACAGAGATATATTAATCAGCATTATTGTATCAGTATCAACAAGTGATAAAAAAATAATAATTATGGAGAAAATATCATCAGTCAGCAGTAGCAAAAAGGATAGGAGTTATCATATAACGAGAAGTAGGAGGTTAGGTTATAGAGCAGGCACATGGCTAGGAAGAGGTGAAATTATTTTTAAGTATTCATTTGAAGGTGGTGGTGCTGCCTGTGTTAATTATAGAAGGTGGAAATGAGTTCCATACTTTGGCGATGGTGAAGGAATAGAGGAGTTGACCAGCAGGCAAGGTGGACTTTTCTACTTTAAGAAGTAGGTGATTTTCATATCTTAGTTGCCTGCTGGGTTGGTGTTGGGTGAGAAGTGTCAAGAGATCAGGACAGTCTGTGGGTCTTTAGATTATTTTGTGAGCTGTAGTTAGTTGGATGAATGAGGGATGTTGGGGGAGTTCCAGCCAGCCTAATTGTTTCAGCAAGTTAGAGTGGTGAGATGAGAATTTGGCCTTAGTTGCAAATGTGACTATTCAGTTGTAACATATTTCAAGTTTGGATTTTCCAGAATTTTGGATATTAGTGAGGAGAGGGGTGCCATAAAGGGGAGAGGGTAATAAAAATGTGGTTGCAAGGATTTGTCTAGTAGAGAGGCTAAGAAAGTGTTGGTGGCTGTAGAGCATACCAAAATTTTGGTGTATTGTTATGATGTAGGTCGAAGTAAAGATTTTCATCTGTAATAACACCTAGTAGTTTAGTGTGTGGGACAACTTCTGTTGTGGTGTTGTCTTGGGCTTGTATAGTGAAGAACTTTGTATCTAGGGAGTGGTTTTCTTAGTGGGTAAAAAGTACTAGTTTAGTTTTTTTTTTTTGGATTTAGAGCAATATGATTGTTAAGCATCCAAGAATCAGTGGAGCTGAGGGAATTTTGGGTGAGTTGCTGGAGTTCAGAGCTGGAATTTGCAGTGCACATTATTGTAGAGTCATCAGCATACTGGATTACTAAGCATTATGGGAGAGTGGAGTGAAAGTTGTTAATAAAGATTCTAAATAAGAGAGGACCAAGTATGGAGCCTTGGGGTACCCCTGTGGAAGTACTAAGGAAGGGAGAGTAAGATTGTTGCCATTTGGTGGATTGCTGCCTATTGGAGAGAGAACTATTGAAGCATTGAAGGATAGGTGGGGAAGTGTGGAGAGTGGATAGTCTGGAGAGGAGAATGGTGTGGGAAATGGTATCAAAAGCTTTACTAAAATATCATACTTTGGCAGCTTTAATTTTCAAGATCGGCTTAATAGAAACAGCATTAAGCAATGGTTCCCTCTGTTCAAGAACGTTCCCAGTCACCACCCCTGTTAGAAGATGCAACTTTTTCCCAGAACTATGAATGCAAACTTTTTAAAATCATAACATGTAACAGAATGTTTATATAAAGCATTAACATTAAGTGCTTTACTAATTGTATAAGTGTCCTGGTATATTCTAGTTTTTAATGGTTCCGCCATATTGCCGACATCAAAACCTGGCCAAGATGAACAAAGGGAATACATTTTTTAAAATATGCATTGCATTTTATTTATTTTTTACAGATTGTTTTTATTCTGTATATTGTGATTTTAATTCAAGTTTTTTTACTAAGGTAAGCATTGTATATGTGGTATACCTTTAAATGGAATTATGTTTTAAGGCTTTTTAAAGGGAGAAACCATTGGTAGCAGTATTTCTGATGAAGTTCTGGTTTTGTTTGGAACAAAAGTGCTCAAGGTTCTTTGTGGCATCTGGTATGGCATTTTTCTATTTTTTTATTTATTTGAAGTTTAAAGCTGTGTGTTTTGTTGGTTACTTTATTGTGTGTGTGTGTGTGTGTGTGTGTGTGTGTGTGTGTGTACACACACACACACACACACACACACACACACACACACACACACCAATACCAAGATCACACTACAGTGGGGGAAGAGCAGTTTCTCCATTTCCCACTCTTCTGTAAACTTATACAGAGAAAAAGCTGGTAATGTGTGATTAGTTCAGTTTCAATTAATTGTACTGGCTTTTTCATGTTCAATCAAAGGACATCTCTACCAAATAAAGTACACTCATATAAGAGTATAATATGTCATATAACAGACACTGACACTATGTAATCGAATTGTAATAAATATGTATAAAAATAAATAAATAAAACATACACACTAATTTTTTTTTTTTTTTTTTGCAGGGCAGCAAGCCACACTGCACCTTATACTTTGTGCTACTTATATATACCAACTCTGTGATACTGCAGTGGAGAAAGTGCAGTTCCAACAGTCCCTGCTCTTCTTTGAAAAAAAAAAACTGATAATGTGTGATCAGTTATATATAAAACCAGATAGAATTGATATTAAATAAATGCTCTTTTTTTCCCCTTGGTAGCTTCTCTTGCCCTCTTTTTGAGATGTATCATCTGCACTTGCACCTATGTGTTTATTCCATGCCCCAACTGTCCAATTGCTCACTAGTTACTCATTTTTATCAAACCGCAGAGCTTTTTTTTGTTTTGTTTTTTGTTATATTGCTTTACATCAGTATTTGTTTTTTTTTCACAGATCTTTTCCACCTTGTTTTAACCTGCTTTAGTTGGCCCAGCAAGCACTTCTACTTCGTGTCCAGCTGTTTATTTGTTAATACATAAAGCTTTGTTTTTTTTTTTGCCCCAGGAAAGTGACCCAGTGGCTGCACTACCCCATAGGAAGTCTTATTAGTTTCTTTCTTTAGGTAACACTCGTCCAGCTTTGGACTCATCATTCTGATATGTTCTTAACTTGTCAAGCAGCTTTATTTGGTTAAGACTCAAAGGCCCTCACCGGTGAAAAGGTTGAGTTTACACAGTTGTTTTTCAAACATATTTTGCCTAGTTCTCACTGCAACAGTCCCTCAGATAACATGCCCTTCCCATCTGTGTGAAGAAGACATCTAGTAGTTGTAGTACATGTTAGATTGGACAATTCTGAAGAAGTTCTTTGGTATAAGAAAGAGAAAAGTTGTGGGTAGTATGTTGGTGTGCTCATCCTGGATTTGAGGACAGCCCCCTTACATAAGAGGATGTGGTCCCTAATGATTGGCAGCCTTTACATGGTTAGAGTGCTCCTCCTGTGGCTATGTCCCCAATCCTCTACTTTTCAGAAACTGGAAAAGGGAAGCAAAGGAGGTAGGTGGTTCTTTGGTCTTTGGCTAATATACAGGCTGTTTTTTTCATGAAGATTCAACTAGGACGTTCAGGAGGAATTCCAACATAGTGAGTGGCTCATTCACCTTTTTGTCATTTGTTGCAAATGTCACAAATTCAAGACCAGTTGTCCAATGTTCACTCTGTTGTGGCTGTGCTTCTTTGTCCTTTGGTTCAGTGAGGTTATCTTCTTCTTACTGAGATGAATGTTGCATATTTTTACCCGAGAGCAGGATTTTGACAGTTTTCTTCTCTTTCTTTATTTGGAGGTTACCCCATCCTGGTATTTGTTTTATATGATCTGCAGCTGCATGTAAATGGGACTCCCATTCTCAGTGCTTATTAGGAAGGTATTTGCACTTCTGATGATTATCAAACCGCAGACTTTTCCCAGCCCAATTACAGCCTAGATAATTGTTCTAACAACCAGTTCTTCACTCTCTGGCTATTCAGACATTAATATACACAACATTGTTTTTATCTAGCAGACACGGTGGCTCCACCACAAACAGATAGCCTCATTAGCTTCTATCTTAGGCTACTTCTCTTAGGGTTAGAAATTTTTTACCACCTTGAACAGTTTATTAATGGTCCGCTTTTGTGATTGATGGGTTTAAATTCCATTTGCCCTTACTGGTGGAAAGGGTGAGTTAAGTGATTGGGTCTTAAACATAATTTATCTCATTTTATTGAAGAAGAGGGAGGGATGGTATAATGGCTAATGTATTTACCTCATAGATACAAGGTGCAGGGTTTGATTCTTATATGGAGTAATTGATTAGGTTTAAAATAGCCCACAAGGGCAGTCAGCCTAGTACTAATCTGAACGTGAATGGTATAACTGGTGGTGTGTTTTCAGTTGCCATAGCTTGCAGAACTTGTAAATGTGGCATAACACAAAAGCTATAAACAATGATGCCTGTGCAGTTTTGAGTGGTCAAGACTGCATTTTGCAGATACAGGGCTTTGCATATGTCACATGTACCAGCTAAATGATAAGATGAATGGTGTACCTACCATAGATAGCCAACGAACTAGCAGAGGTAGCAGTAATTTGGATGAAATCTAAACAACAAATGGGATAATACACAGGCAAAACTAGACAACGGGGATGGTTGAAAGTATAAAGGAACATTACTATAGTGTACAGTATGGTACAGGTAACAATGTACACGGAAGGAGTACTGGAGCAACTAATGTTGTTAGCATAACCTGTATACTTAGAAGAAAGTGATGGAAGTACTAATACAGCTGATAAAAACCCGAACAACTTGCAGGACTAGAAAGGCAGAGAGCATAGTTTAGGAAGCCTGTAAGAATGGCATGTGTTCTGCAGAACGTTTATGAGCAGTAGTTTCATCTATAACATAGACAACATAAGTGGTACAACAACTAGATACAAGGAGCAGTTCCCAGTTTAAAAGATTTTACAACTAGCATAGGTAACAGTGCAATACTGCGTGCATGGCTTAGCTAGCTTGTATAGCTCACACAGAAATGCAGAATTTGAAAAGTTAATCAAGCTGGCATACATAAATAGCAAAGTCTGTACTGCTGAAAATGTGCAGGTAGGTATACTGCTATGGCAAGCATCGTTAGTAGATGTAGTTCAGCCAGTGCCAGCAATGTGCACAATGGTCCCGTTCAGTCTACACAGCTAATAAACCATGTGTATGTGATAAGGGCAATAAGGCAGAGGTATGAAGTGTACTATGACTGGTGTATGTTGTGAAGGTAATTCAGACGAAACACAGAAATGTTTTAGTAGTTGGTGAAGGTGGCAATAGAAACGTGGTCCTCCCAGTAGCACTGGGTGAGAGCTATGCACATTAAAATGCTTCTGTATGTTGCTGCTAACAGAACTAGCATAGACGGCAGTGCCCTTGTAGGAAGACAGTTATAGCTGGCATAATGGAGCACAGTAGTCTCTTTAGCACAACAATAACGAATCAATTTCCACTAGACAACATGGATATGCCACTTGTGGAATGAAAATACTTAGCACATACTTCATTGTGAATTATTGCTTATATGCTAGGATTATTTCATATCAGGCAAGTACATCACTAGTGGTCTAGGAATGCTGCAGTACACATAGCTGTATTCACGGATAAAGAGAAATATTATGGTTATAGTAATGTTTACTCAGTATGGTATAATGAGAAAATTGTGTTTCTTTTTCTTAAAGGAAATGACTGGCAAAGAAATCAAAAACAAAAAATATTGAAATAAAATGCTAAAAGCATTTAATGGCTTTGAACTCTTAAAATATGTTGTAAATTACGGATTGAGGCAAATTGATTTGTCATGCAGGTCATCTGAGTTTGATGTTGCTCAAACCTGACCATCTTATGAGCATATGAAAAAGTGAAGACCAGAGATAAAACACAGTTGTCTGCCTTCAAGGGAAAACCACATGCTAAAGTTAAAATAATAACAATACTAATATGCAAAAGAATGCTGAATTTCGTAGACTTTGCTGAAGTTATGAAATATAACAGGTGCAGTCTGAAAGCTGATGTCAGGGCAGTCATAAAATCAATCAACATAGTATTGTCAAAACCCAAGGTCACAGATGTTCTTAGTAGTAGCTAGTCTTCCAACCAGACAAAAAGTCTTGGTTAAACTGATTAAATTATGGTCTCTGTCTACGATGACTGCTGTCTGTACTGACCAGTGATGCCTGGTTACTGCACACTTAATGCCATACTAACATAAGGAAGCTTCCAGATGAATCCGGGTATATTATCTAGTTAAAAAAGAAAAAAAAAAAAACTTTTCCAGGGACAGAAAGATTGGATGCAAATAGATTTATGCCACATCTCTCAAGCCAGTTTTAGGGACTGGTATCAGCGTTGCCTGTGACTAAAGGGACTGGATAGACCTACAGAACATAACCAGTGGCTAACAGAAATCAAATAGTAATGTGTTTTGTAGAGAACTTTGTATTCAGACTGCAGCAGGATTTGCTGTAAAAAGCAAGTCAGCTTCCTGAATTTCATTAAAATATTGCTATTGCCAGGGCTGTCACAGCTACGAGAAGAATGATTTTATCATCTACATTCTCATATCATTTGTCTGTTAATCTTTCTTTCCGTCTGCCTCATATTCATATCGACTCATGTAAACACAGACACACATGTTAGTGCATTTGTTTTTTCATTCACTCATGTACCTATCTATTGTTTCACATGCCCATAACATTCTGGTAAGTGGATCAGTCCAAATGGCTCAGTAATCTTTTTTTGGAATAACCCATGTGGTAGAACTCTAGTAATTGGTAAATAGGTAGGCAGTTGATTATTGTAGAATAAGGAATGAAAACAGCCTGGAGTATGAATAGTCAAAATTCCCTCAGATGACACAGTAGTTATGGATATATATAGACTTAAATGATCACAGGCTATGAAGTAGGCCATCTTTCTTATATTTAGAGAATTTGCAGACAGCTGAGATGGACAATCCAAATGAAGCTAGCTGGATTGGAGTTAACTGTGCATCGTATAATACCACAATCTGTGTGTGAATGAATTAGGCAAAATATAGGAATTTATATGTATTTTCCTAAATTTTTACCTATTGTGCACTATTAATAGACTGTCCAGTATTTTCACTTGCATTATTTTGAAATATCCTCCCAAGCGACAATGTTTGTGTAAAAAATTTAATGTATTTTTTATCATTTCTATTGTGTACAAGATCATGGATTGGGTCTATATATACATTGTTACCTATACCATACTGTACACTATTCTATTCAAAACAGAACAGTGAAATAATTTAGTATTGGAATTCTAGTGAGATTCAGCTGGAAGAAAATATTTAGAGGGAAGCTATTTTTAAAGATGTTGGTTCATAGGTGCTATTTGGTCATTTATTTATTCCTTAATCTTTTCTCTCTAGTATTTTAAAGAGTGGAGGATCTAGCATTTCTCCCAGAAAAAAATTAGGTTTAATAACAAGGGCTGCAAAATAAAATATATTTGCATATCCCTATCCATTTCATTAGCTTTTTGACATATTTATTATACTAATATAATATATTATATTGTGTTATATTATATTATTTTAATTGGGTAAAATTGGTAGGCCACAAGTAACCCTTTTTAGGGATGACCAAAAATTGTTGCCTAGTTATGTGATCTATACAGTATATATATTAGGTAAATGGAGAATGAGAGAATCAAACCCAGGTCAGTAATGTGAAGAATTAATCCATTGCACTAAACTGGTGAAATGTGCAGTTATACTATAAGAGGCAGCAGGTCTAGTATGAATGACTGAGTATTGCTGACAAACTGATTACAATATATAGAATAGTTATGTCACTTCTGTTAGTGATACTGCAGAATTAACATCACTACAGGGTATCTGTATTAGATAACTAAATGGCACTATGTTGTTTTGTTATGTAGACGTGTAGCATACAGGGACATATTTACATTAGGTATGGGTTGTGTGAATGGTGCAGTGCCATTGACTAGGGGCTGTAAACATTTCCTCAGGAATTGTCAGTCAGTTATGCTTTACAATTAGGCCAACAGATTTCTAGACTAGCAACAGAAGAGCTTTACAAGCAGTGGGGGAGGCGTAGAGACAAGTCCATGTTGCATATGGCTAGTGTGTAGTAAACCTGAAGAAAAAGACCTGATTCTGACTGAATGCATGTCAGTATGATGCTGTCTGCCAATGCTGTAGCTTGCGCACATTACACATGGCAGTGAGCTGTGTTGTATGAATAACAATGACACTGTAATGTTCTCCACTAAGGTGTCAGCTGAAACTGAGTTACAAGCATAGACAGGTATTGTAGCAGAAGGGGTAGCACTGTATTCCTATTAAAGAAAATGTTAGAATCCTGTCACTGCTACAGTACAGATGCCCGACCACACAAGAACATAGATACATACCTATGCAGATGTGCAAGCACACACATTAACTGTTGCATGTGTGTGAGTGTGTGTTGTGTTTGTGTGTATAAATTCATAGATGCATACGTATTCCAAGGCAAATGAGTCTTATGATGATTTACATCTTGCCAGTACCCACTGTCAGGCTGCACCTCCTTTCTACAGGAGGGGCATACCAGCCAGTACTGGTATAAATTTATGGATACCCATCAAATCATCTATGTAATGTTTAAAGGAAGATGGTGAATCACACTGCTTAACATGCACTGGAAGTTTATTACAGAGGTTTGAGGAATTGTGGAGCTATAAACCTATTCCTCCACAGCATTTTATTTATCTGTTGGTGAATATTTATATCGCTGGCTTTAGTACTGGTTGAAGCCATTGGACTTGCAGAGATGTTCAGGACAAGTGGATCTCTAATGCTGCAGTAAGCAAGACTGAGATCTCCCGTCATAAGTCTATACTATACTGAATATGGGGATAGAGTTTCCATCCTCTCTAGAAGGCTCATGGACTGTAGGCTTGTGATCCTTTTGGTTACAAACTTTTGGGATCTTTGCAGTTGTTTTATACATTGAGTGAGATACATCCCTAAGGGGGCATTGTACTCAATAATTGGTCTAGTCAGTGCTGAGTTGGAGGTTGTGATTACGTTTCCAGACTCAGAAGATATTCCTTTGACAATTAGCTGTGCTAAATAACGTTTTTTCTTGACAACCATTCTCATTTGTTAGTGAAAAGGGAGGGAATTATCATCCCAAGTTCTTAGCTAGCTGACTACATTTTCGTTTTGTAGTGTTGTGTTGTCTATATAATATGATGAGGTAAGAGGTTGTCTACCAAAAGTTATGATACTGCACTTTTTTAGCATTTAGTTTGTGCTCATTGTCAGTGCACCAATAGTTTACTTGGGACATTTTTCTGGAGGGACTGGGTGTCAGAGGATGACTTTACAACAACCCCAGTTTGCAGTAATCTGCAAACTTTGTTATCCAGAGGTCTTGGCTCTCTGCTTGGAGATCTAAGAAGAAAAGGCCAAAAAGAAGAGATCCCAGAGTCAAGAGGGACACTGCTAGTCACTTTCATACTTACTGATGAAGTATCTGTAACTCACATTATGTAGGCAATGTCTTTCAGCCAGTTTACTATCAAACTTACCACATATGGGTTAATGTCTAAAGCATTTAGCTTCTGCAGGATGCCAACATGGAGAATGGTGTCAAGAACACTGGCCAAGTCAAGATACACTATGTACAGCATGGCCTCCATTTCCAGCCTCCATAACCCTTTTGAAGAAGTTTACCAGACGCAATAGGCTGGATCTGTACACATAGCCAAACTGTTGAGGGTCAAGTTAATAAGATGCTTGATATTGTAGTTTATGAGGTCAGTTATGAATTATATGGGTATGGAAATAAGGCTAGTAAGACTGATGAGGTCTATAATTACTTGGGTCAGATGTAAGGCCATCATTATTTAAAGATATAATTATTGCAGTATGCCACTCATCAGAGATGAAACCAGTAGATAAACTCAATTATTACAGTTTAAGTTGTGGGTCTGCAAGGACAAGTTAACATTAATAGTTAATGTATATTGTCTGGTTCCAGCAGGGAAATAATTTTGATCTTGGTGAGCACTTTCAGTTAATGAATTTTAGGAGTAAGTGATTCAAAATTTGTAGGGTTTTGAATAGACATCTCAGGGTTGAAGATGCCACTATATTGATTTCATGGATGTTGGCAATGGCTTTTGTGTCAGAAAAGGATGTGTCATTATGAAAAGACTCAAAGCAATGTAGAGTACTGCTCCTTAGTTATATAACATAGCTAAGATTTCTAATTATCTTTGGCTTTAGAGGTCAGCCTAAATTCATGTTAATGCTTTTCAGTTTTTTTAAAATGCTTTTGATATTTTCATTGAGAAGAAGGATTTTGGATCTGATATTTGATTTAAGGAGTTTCTTTCTTTTGCTGTAAAGTTTATTAATGACAGTGGACCACAGGGTTGGTTTATTTTTAAAGATCCCATGAAACTTGGTTGTGGTACAGATTGCTAGCTCTATGCATTTTTCTAAACAGATATACATTTCCTTAGTGGTACTTGCTGATTTGTCAAGGTCAGGAGTGGTAAAGTCAGAAAAGAATTTTGGTATTTCATCATAGAGTAGGCTGAGGTTTAAATGTTTGTAGTCCTTAAATTCAGTGGGCTTTATTGAAGATGCTTTAAAGAGTTTAAGGCAGGAGGTCAAATGTTTGTGCTCAGACTTCACTAGGTAGGAGGAAGACAGAACAACAATACTCCATTTATTTTCTTTTTTGCTTCTATGTTACATTTTGTTGTATTTTAAAATGTGTTTACCTTAAAGTTTCTTTCTTGGAGTTTTAAAGGTTTTAGCTAGGTTCAGTTAAAAAAATTCCTTTCCATTCACAGTTTTTATTTAATGTATTTAGCTGCAAGTACTGTGAGACTACTGCAAGTCCTTGTCTCCATCAGTGGCTTTTGAGCTGCCTGTCCCTACTCAGTGCACATTGCATCTTACTTTGGCAATCTGTTCTCAGATGTTACAGATTTTAAATCACTGGAGGGCATAAGAACAGCTTCTCAAGACTAAGCTTGTGATTACTGTTTCTTTTTAGCTTTTGGTAGAAGGAGCAAGGGGACATTATTTCCTAAACTTCCTAGAGATTGCTGTTTACTGGAAAACCTGAAAATTGCTTTTTGGTAGTCATCTTGAGAATAATAAATGCTACTGCTTTGTTCTTGGTGAGAGAAGTAGCAGAGGGGCATACATTCCTGCTGGTCTCTGATTGGACAGTGTGCATGGTAATTCACTGATTGCTATGGTAGCAGTTTTAGTGAGACCCTCTTAAGGGCCTTTGAGCAGCTTAGCTTTTTGTTGCATCCAGCTGATGTGGGTTTCATTCAAGATCTCTACTAAAAGACGACTACAGCAAGTTTAGTGAATACAGCAACATCTGGGTTAATATTATTTCTAAAGAAGAAGCTTGGGATTAATGTTACTCTTTTGCTTCTGGTGAGAGAACTAGCATCATTGATTCATAGCTGCATGCAGCTGTGTTGAGACCAGCACTGTCTTCACTACTAGACAGAGAGCAATTCCAGTAATTACCACCAAAGGCCTTAATTATCTCCAAGCCTCATGGGCACTACTGCCCCTTCAGTCCACATTAATAAGCTCCTGAACCATAGATTTGCATTTTCCGGTTGTCACTATAGCCAGCTTGGTTGAAACTGGCATTGTGAAACAATGTAGCACTTGTCTAATATTTACTGACGAACACCTGCTACTTAAACAAACTTCCACAGTGTTTGAGAGATATAGTTTAAAGACTGCAGAGTGGCACAGCGAAAGCATGCAGGCACCATAACCCAGAGGATATAATGTTTTTGGAGGTGAACCTTTTATACAAAGTCCTAACAAATAATGTGCAGGCTAGCAGTACCATAGAACACAAGAATAAACCAAACACACACAGTTCAGACCAAGGACATATGCCTACATATGCTGAGCCATACCTCTCAACTGTCCAGATTTTCGCAGAATATCTAGATTTTTGCCTCATATGTTTGGTCTGTTTCTCAAAAAAATTGTGTTTTTCTGGCAAATCACTGAGTATTGAAGTCATTAAATAATGACATACATTAGTGTTTCACACTTTTCACAATTCATTTCCTTCAGAAAATGCATCGTGGCTCAAATCCAAGTATTGTAACAACTTTCTAAGGTTATAAGAGCAGTATTTAAAATCTGTCCCTATTTTTGGGCCTTTGTCCCCCCATTATTTTAGGCTTTGTCCAGATTTCTTGCACTAAGAGGTTGAGTTAAAAGTAACCTACTTATACCACTAAAAGGTCCCCTAAATGTAACCTAAGAAACAAGTACTGTCAGCAAACTCATAAAGAGACAACAAAATGACCACCCACCATGAAACATACACCTAACAGTCTCACTTATTTCAAAAGCCAATAAGGCAAATGTCTGCACAATCCAGTATCCTAGTCATTGGTGACTCCATAGTGAGACACACTGATGCAACACTCACAATGTTTTCTAAGTACATGGTCACAGTCAGTTGCCTATTAAGTGACAGGATTCGCTACATTACGCATGCTAAGTCCTTGCGCATCAAGTACACATATGACACAGCCATAGTGCATGTGTGTGTAAATGACTTGAAGTATACCTCCCTGGACTATATGAAAAGAGATATAATGGAGCTCTCAGAATATGTGTTTGAGGCATGTATGAACCTAGCCCTGAGCAGCATTCCGTCATCATCAAGAATGATGCTAACATATGAACAAATGATTCATTCAACAATTGGCTTAGCTTAGCTTCTGGTGTCATTATAAGGGAGTACAATATATCAGCCTTACAGGAGATGGCAGATAGTCCTAGTTGCTTTGCCAAGCATGGCCTGCACCTACTGGACCAAGGCTTTTGTATATTGACTAAAAACATGTCCACCCCCACAGTGCCTTTTTTAGCCAAAGCTTCCAACATAACAAAATAATCTGCATAACATCAAGGTGTTGCTGTTCAGCACGTGGAGCTTTAACAAAAAACTCTACTACATACAAGCACTCCTTACCCTAGAAAACATTCATCTTATTTTAGTTATCCTTTCTTTATTGGGTTAGTCCTACTAGGCCAGTTATATCTGTTCAGGGAAGACCCGAGCTGCTATTTCTACAGCTAGGAGAAATTTGGCCAGACATCGTAGAACATCCCCTACTCTTTTCGGTAGGTGCTTTAGGATCTTTTATATTCACCTGAGCTACCACCAGCTCAAGCAGATGGAACCTTGGTTTAACTTCTCATCCAAAGGATGACACATAAGGAGAGGCAGCACAACCCCCCTCCCCCAGTGCTGCATTGCAATGTCTGAAATCCAATCACCTGAAGTGGGAGAAGAACACACAGCCTTCTGGTCTTCCAGCACCAAAGGTAAGTGTGCTACATGTTGGTCTGCTGACACTGCACTATATACATTTATATATATATATATATATATATATATATATATATATATATATATATATATATATATGTCCCAGAGACCTGATTAACGGCCAATGAGAGGTGGCCATGAGTGCAGGATTTTAATGCCTACAACATTTTCTGGCCCATCACATTAGATAAAGGCAGAGTATTTCCATATTCCTAAAAATATTCACCTCCAGACACATTAGACAAGACAATGACTCAGAACACCTCCATATCAACTGACTGTTAACAAAACCCTTATCATAGCATAGCTAGCTACAGAAACCCTCTATGTCCTCCTCCACCATTATCTCCTACCTAACCAGTAGGAAGTCCCTATGCAATAAGCCAAACACCATTCTCCTAGGCGATTTCACCATAAACTGGGAGACTTGTACATTCTCAAATATGTATACCCTGGGCTTTATCAGTACAAATTCTCTGGGCTAGTTAGTTTGCTCCCCTACCAGGGACAATAAAATCCCAGACTTGGTCCTTAACAATATGGGGCAGCTTTGCTCCTCCCTCATTAGTATGGAACACAAATCAATCACATTCACTTTAAGACTGAAGCCAGAATCATCTACCAATACCTAGGTATTCAGAGATTATTCCAAGGCTAAATCCTGAGTAATAACCTGGCTAAATTCAAAAGCCCCTTCCACCTTTACAATCCCAGTGCTTATTTGGAATTCTTTACCACAAAATTCTACGCATATGTTAATAGCTGCATACAAGGATTTGAACACTTCAGAAGTAAATACAATGGCAGAGATAAAAATAAACCCCCATGATTGTACACTAATATATTTAGGCTCTATAATAAAAGAAAAGAATATCACAGAAAAGAAGTTTTGCTCTCATGATACTTATAAAACTTGCTAAACTTAAGAATCAATGCCGGACTCTGATGAAATCAACCAAAGCCAGCTATGTGGTACAAATAGTCAGAAACAATGCAGAACACTGCTCAGAGCTAATAGTGGAGGATATCATATACTAGAACCCAGAGGACATGACCAGTATACTAGCAGACAAACTTAATTCAAACTTCACCCCCCCCCTTCTACATTCCCAGATCACATACCTGCATCTACAGCCTCCCCCAGTCTCTCAAGAACAAGTCCTCAATGCACATTCCAAGGCCAAGAACACTGTTCTTATGGGTCCAGCTAATATACCAGGCTGCCCATTGGTTAGTCTGAGACATGACTTATCAGAATTCCTACAGATGTTATTCGATATCAGCCTCCAAACAGGTGTTGTGCAAGATGAATGGAGGACACAGACAGACATCTCCTTACACAAAAATGTGGCATCAACAGACCCGGGTAATTATAGATCCTTAAGCCTGACTAGCTTCATCTGTAAAGCTATGGAAAGGATCATTATGGAATTAATAAATAAGGACATAGGTAATCTACAAACTCTCAACCCAAGCCAGTCTGGATATGCCAAGGGCAAATCCTCCCTGCTTAACCTGGTTGACATCTTCAAGAAAGTAAACGAAGCAGTGGATTAGGACAAATCAAAACACACCACATACCTAGACCTTGCAAAGCATTCAGCACCATCCCACACTCAAGTATCATAAATAGATTCTCCCAGCTAAATGTAAATCCCTGTGGAACTCTTTGAATAGCAAACTTACTCACAAATAGAATCCAGGAAATTAGGGTGGGTGGCTGTACATCCTTGAAAAGATCTGTTCCTAACAGTGTACCTCAGGGTTAAGTTCCTTGGCCACTCCTCTTTGGTATTTACTTCTCAAAAGTCAAAGTAAATATTAAGGGTTTATGGCTGATCAATGTTGCAGCACATAAACTTCCCAGTGGAAACCAAAAACCTCCAAGAGGGCCTTTCCCAAACCAGTAGCTGGTGTCAAAGCCACAGACTAAAACTAAATGCCAAGAAATGTATAATTATATTCTTAGGCATGCATGACTACCCTTGTAACTATCACATCGACAGCATACCCCAGAAAGTTCATCCCTTAGTCATTGATCTGGAAGCTATGTCAGCAATGAAATGACCTTCAGTCACTATGTATCCACTATTTAAGGAAATCCTTCATCACAAAGCTTATATTCAAAGGTATGATGTCCACATCCAGGGATGTAATCATTCCACTGCCTATGATCAGGCCAGTCAGTGAATATACCATTTGGCTGTACAAACAACTGGAGTAACAATAATGCTGTCTCACTAAAATAATCACAGGCCAATCACAAATATTTTCTCTGCTAGGAATTTTGGGCTATATCCTACATTGGAGGCATAGGTGTCCTATTTTATTGAAGAGTAGATAAAGCACCCAAAATAATGGTGTTTTGCTAATAGGGAGATTATTTAGAACACTGAGGAACTGGACATGGTCATCAGGAGACAATGAAGGTGTTTTGTGATCTCTGAACTCTTGACTAGCACTGTGTAGTAAAACGTATTGTCTTGTGTTTTGACTATTTGTTATTAAATATTTTTAAACCCTTTCAACTGTGGCTGTTTTTGTAGAGATAATTTAAGCTCTTTAGAGTACTTGCATGCCTTTGGTAAAATTGCACAAAGCCACTCTAATAGCTTTAGCCTTGGGCAATACTACCAATTGGATAATAATATTGCACAGTAATAATTGGACACCCTTTTATGGGCCTTTGAGTAGCTGATAAATATTAGTGGGTGGTGGCAGCTGGTACTACCGTATAGTCTGGGAAAAAGGGGCACAGCTGGAGAACCTGTGCCAGCCTTCCCAGGAGTGTCTGTGTGGTTGTATAAACTCTTCTCAAAGTGTGTGTGTGTGTGTGTGTGTGTATGTGTGTGTGTGTGTGTGTGTGTGTGTGTTGTGTGTGTGTGTGTGTGTGTGTGTGTGTGTGTGTATGTGTGTGTGTGTGTCAGCTACTTGGGCAGGAACACAAAGCACTGGTTGGACAGAGAGGGTGCTGGAGGTGGTAGCTTGCCCACTAGGCTGAGATCTGGACCCTATAGCTGTGCCAGTGGGGAGTCTTATTGGGGACATGGAGAGCAAGGGACTGACCAGCCCCAGACTGACTGTGATCTTTGTGTGCTCTTAAGGGAAATTGCACTTTACTGTGTGTATTTGTTATCCTTTCCTCCTATATGAGATGCCCCTCACTGGTGTTAATGGTGAGGATTGAGGCTCCTTGATTGCTGGACCAGGGCACGGGCATCACATATCAATTGTTTGGCAGTGGTGGGATATCCACATAACATATTAATTGGTTGGCAAATACTAATTGGCTTGTAGTGGTGTGGGTAGACTGAATTCCTGTAGCTTGAGTACAGTGAGCTTTGAAGGTGTTCAGATTACAATTGTTTTATTTCTTTTGTTAGCTTAGTTAGTCAGGGTGAGCAGGCAGCATGTCAGCAGAGGAGTATGGAAAGCTAACAAGGAGCCAGCTGGCGGAGATGTGCCAGGCTAGGGGACTGGTGCATGGAAACCTGACTAAGGCAGACCTGATTGCAGCCTTGGTTACAGCTGCATCAGAAAACAGCAACCAGGAGGACAATCAGACTGGCAGTGCAGATATAATACCCTTGGAGAATGGACAGCTCAACCTTTCTGCAGAGGACTTAAAAATCCATCTGGAGCTAAAGAGACTTGAGTTGGAGGCCAGGAGTTTGGAGATAGAAGCCGAGGAAAAGGAGCGGCAGAGGAGGCATGAGAGGGAAATGCTGACTCTTCGCCAGAGTCATGGAGGTAATGGGGAAGGGAGTAACTTGACCTCAGAAGCACAAAAGGTCAGTAAATTTCTTCCGCAGTTTAAAGAGGGGGATAATTTGGGTCTATATTATAACTTCAAAGATGTAAAACTTCGAAAGTTATAATATCGAACCCACGACATCGAAGGATGAAAATAGCGAATCCCCGGAACATCAAAATCTTACCTAGGGCAAGATTTCGGTGGGCCGTTCTGTGGCTTCACTATTTCCTCCACTGCGGTGCGAGAGTTATGGACCTTAGGGTTAGGGTGTGAGTTAAGGTAAGTGGATAATTAGTAATGTATGTATGATGTAGTGTAGGTTTTGGTTTTGTTAACTGTATGTCTGTGTATTAATTAGTTTGTTTGTGTATTGTATGGTTTATTTATTTTGGTGTGCTTGTGTTGTGTGTATGTTTTCGAACAGCAAATGTTTGTTTTGAAAAATTAAATTTCTTGTTATTCGATGTTATATTCGAAATATTCCAAGTTTTCATACTAGACCCGATAATTTTGATAGTTTCATTCATATGTTTGAGAGGGTATGCAAACAGTATAGTGTTGACCAAAGGCTCTGGGTACAGTTTCTGACTCCCTTACTCCATGGTAAAGCTATAACTGTTTTGTCAAAAATGTCTGATGATGCATGTTTTGATTATACTGCTGTTATAAATCACTTGTTAGAATTGTTTAAGCTAACACCTGAAACATATAGGAAAACGTTTTGTGAGCATAGAAGCAAGGCAGATGAAAGTGTGTGTGACTATGTTGCTGAGCTGAGCACTTATTTCCATAGGTGGGTGAGTGGATGTCAGGTCACCACTTTTGAAGGACTCGCAGACCTTTTGGTGAGGGGAATAAGCCTTTAGCATTTTGCCTGAGGACATGAGGATCTGGTTAGCTAATAGACAATATGCTACTTCAGATGAATTGGGGAAGAAGGGAGACCTATACCTGGCAAGCAGAGCAGCCCTGTACAGGAAAGGGACCTCCAGTACTGCTCATGGGTCTAAAGGAACCCATGGTGGGCAGCACAGACTTCTCCAACAGAATCTTCCAGTAGCAGGGGGAGCCACTAGTCCAGGTACATGTCCAGAAGCTAGGGTTAAATGTTTTGAATGCAACCAGTGGGGCCATGTGGCATACAGGTGTCCACAGAGGCAAGGTGGTGAACAAAAGGTGAGGGAGCCAGTAAGTGGGAAAGACAAAATGCCAATAGTAGGTTGTCTTTGGACAACAAGGGTACCAAACTACCACCAGAGGTTATATCCTATTGCAATGAATGGCAACGAGGCCATTGCCAAGAGAGAGGCAGCCTCTGATATAACCATTGTAAAGCCTGCAATGGTTACAGAGGGACACTACTTGCCTAGGCATTCTACTCCAGTCAGGACTTTAGGAGGCATTCCATTCCAAATACCTTTGGCTAGGGTTCACCTTGACTGGGAGGATTGAAAAGGAAGCCAGCAAGTAGGTGTGTTTGAGGATATACCTGCAGATGCCCTGATAGGGAATGATTTTGCTAGTGCAGTACCCCGTGCTTGTGCAGTTAAATGCAGGCAGGCTTGGCGACAAGCAGGTAAGTCTTGTAGCCTGGGAGAGAACCAGACAGACTGCATACTTGCAGCCAGGACTGGTGAGGTAGTTACTTTAGGGAGGGAGCTACCATGTAGCAGTGAGACTGAAGGTGAGCCACAGCTGCTTGGGTGTACTGATGGTCCCTTGGACAGAGTGACTGCTAAGTTAGAGGTGAGTAGTACTACCCAGGCTGACAGTGAGGCACCACTGTCCGATGATGCCAGACTTCCTGTGGAAGGGGAGCTGGCAAGAGTTACAAGGAGAGAGTTGAGACAGGCTCATCTCTCGGACCCTACATTGCAAGGCCTGAGGCCGGTAGCTAGGGAGGCACCTGATTCTCAAGGAAAGGGGGAATCTGTATACTGGGACAGAGGTTTAATATACAGAGAGTGGACCCCTGAGTGAGGGCTAGAAGGTGAGAGAGTGCAGCAGTTGGTAGTGCCTAGAGCCTAACGCCTGGTGCTTCTAACCATAGCCCATGATATTCCCTTTGCAGGTCATATGGACATAAAACGTACAAAGAGGCATATTATGCAGAACTTCTATTGGACTGGAATTTCTAGAGATGTAACAGGGTACTGCAGGAACTGTGATCAGTGCCAAAAGGTAGGCAAGGCAGGAGACAAGGTGAGAGCTCCTTTGATGCCTCTGCCTGTGATTAAGGAGCCATTTCAGAGGGTAGTTATGGATATTGTGGGTCCTCTGAGTACCCCAAGTTCTACAGGGAAAAAGTGTATCCTAGTGGTAGTGGATTATGTTATATGATACCCTGAGGCAAAGGCTTTGTCCTCCATTAAGGCAGAGAAGGTGTCAAATGCTTTTTTAGAGATTTTCAGCAGGGTATGTTTCCCAAAGGAAATACTCACTGCAGAGATGCCAATTTCATGTCAGACCTGCTAGCTTGTATGTGGGAGTCCTGTGGGGTGAAGCACATGAAGACCACCCCCTACCATCCCCAGACTAATGGTATTGTTAAGAGGTTAAACTCTACAATCACGTCCATGCTATAGGCATTTGCAGATCAGTTTAAGAGGGAGTGGGATAAATATTTGCCCCATCTGTTTGCTTACAGAGAGGTTCCCCAGGAATCCACAGGTTTTTCATCCTTTGAGTTACTGTATGGGCATAGGGTGAGGGGACCTCTAGATTTTATTTGAGATGAGTGGGAAGTGAGTGCGAGTCTCACAAGGAGTTTGTTGTGGCATATGTTCTAAACCTCAGGACAAGGCTCAGGGAACTCATGGGCTTGGCCCAGGAGCACCTGGCAGAAGCTCAACAACAGAAAAAGGTGTGGTATGACAGGAATGCTTGAGGTAGAGAGTATGCTGTGGGGCAGCAGGTAATGGTTCTCATTCCTGTCAGATGCAACAAGCTGCAAGCAGCTTAGGAGGGACCCTACAAGGTGGTAAGAAAGGTATGTGATGTTAACTACATGGTGGAACTGCTAGGCAGAAGGCAGAGGCACAAATTGTACCATGTTAACATGATGAAACCTTACCATGATAGGGAGTCTCTTGTGCTGAGCATTTGCAGTGGATTGCAGGAGGAGGCTGAGGGAGATCTGGGGACTGATGATCTCAGTGAGGCTCGGGCTGACACCTCAGTGGAAGGGGTAGCAGTGTCCCAGCAGCTATCTCCTACCCAGGTTCGAGAAATCTGAGCAGTGTTGCAGGAATTTGGGGACATGTTCACTGGGAAACCAGGGTTCACCCACCTGGGGCAGCACCAGGTGGATACAGGACCCCAAAGGCCTTTTAGGCAGGCCCCTTATAGACTACCTGAGATAGTGAAGTAGACTCTGAGGGAGGAGGTACAGGAGATATTGGAACTAGGGGTGATTCAGGAGTCCAACAGTCCCTGGGTCTTCCCAGTGGTGTTGGTGCCAAAGAAGGATGGCAGCACCAGGTTCTGTGTGGACTACAGGAAATTAGTCACACAGAGTCAGATGCTTACCCCATGCCTAGGACAGATGAGGCCGTAGAGCAGCTGGGTGGGGCTAAGTATCTTCCAACCATTGATCTTACCAAGTGTTACTGGCAGGTGCCCTTGACTCCCAGTGCTAGAGAGATGTCAGCCTTTGTGACACCTTTTGGCTTGTATGAGTTCACAAATATGCCCTTTGGGATGAAGAATGCCCCAGAAACTTTCCAGTAGCTGGTAGATCATATCCTGGCAGGAGCAGGAGGGTTTTCCCTTGCTTACCTAGATGATATTGCCATTTATAGCCATTCCTGGCCAGAGCACCTTCAGCATGTCTGGGAGATGCTGGGCATCTGCACAGAGGCAGGGTTGACCATTAAGCCGAGCAAATGTCAGGTGGGTATGGCAGAGGTCTCCTACCTAGGATATAGAGTGGGGAGTGGTAAGATAAGGCCAGAACATGCCAAAGTGGAAGCCATTCAGGCATGGCCTACATTTGCTACTAAAAAGCAGGTGAGGTCATTTTTAGAGACAGCAGGGGACTACAGAAAGTTCTCCCCAGTTATAGTACCATAGCTGCTTGCCTCACAGACCTGACAAGGAAGAATAGGCCAGATAAAGTGGTGTGGACCCCAGTATGTGAGCAGGCATTCCATAAGCTTAAATAAGCTTTGGGAGGACCTCTGTGTTAGCCGTCCAGATTACAGCAAATAATTTGTTGTGCAGGTGGATGCTTTGAACCATGGGGTGGGGGCTGTACTTAGCCAGATTTCTTCAGAGGGAGAAGAGCACCCAGTGGTTTATCTCAGTCATAGGCACCAACCCAGGGAGGAATGCTATGCAGCTGTAGAAAAGGAACGTCTAGCCATAGTGTGGTCCCTGCAGAAACTTCAGCCTTATCTGTATGGAAGGAAATTCACTGTTATGACAGATCTCAACCCCATAACATGGTTAAACAGAGCCAGTCAGCAAACTGCCAAGTTGCTAAGATGGAGCCTGAGGTTGCAAGCATATGATATTTCCATGCAGCACTGCAGTGGGATTAGCAATGCCAATGCAGATGGGCTCTCAAGACAGGAAACAGGGTAAGGTATACTCAGATAGACCTCACTCCCTCAAGCAGCGTTTCTCAAGGGTCACTTGAAAAACTAGCTTGAGTTCTCCAGGGGGGAGATATTTGAAGATTGGGTGAAGATAGGTGAAGGCTGCTAGCCTAGCCAGATAGAATTTTGGAGATAATTCTGTCATCTGTAAATATTAATGTAAACCACAGGCTTGTTGTCTTAAATGGTAAAAATAGTGTTACATGTGGAACTGAAAAAAATGTAATGACTGTGCACTCTACATTGCACTCTACTGACCAAGTAAAGCATGTTGTGACGCTTTGATGTTAAAAACTCGGAGCCAGTATGTCTAGAGTGAGGCATCCTGCCTATTGTTTTAAGGCCAGAGTTAATGGCCAGAATTTGCATGCATAAATGTCCTTTATTGCTCTGGTTTTTGCCCCGAGGTGAAGAATGTAAATGTAGTTTCTGTTAGCCTGGGAACCCAGGGAAGTGTGCAGAATGATGTAATGTGAACCAGGAATGTGATTTTAAAAACAGAGAGAATCAAGCATTTTTGTCTTGACTATAAAACTCATCAGCACTGTCTTGCTCCATATGTAAGTTTATCTTAGACTTGTGTTTTCTCTTAGAAATAACTAGAAACTAGAAAGATTAGACTAAGTGTGATGTCAGAACTGTACTACTGAATTATTTTAAGTATTTCTCTGTGATCTCTGAACTCTTAACTAGCACTGTGTAGTAAAAAGTATTGTCTTGTGTTTTGACTATTTGTTATTAAATTTTTTAAAACCCTTTCAACTGTGGCTATTTTGTAGAAATAATTTAAGCTCTTTAGAGTACTTGCATGCCTTTGGTAAAATTGTACAAAGCCACTCTAATAGCTTTAGCCTTGGGCTATACTACCAATTGGATAATAATATTGCACAGTAATAATTGGACACCCTTTTAAGGGCCTTTGAGTAGCTGATAAATATTAGTGGGTGGTGGCAGCTGGTACTACCGTATAGTCTGGGAAAAAGGGGCACAGCTGGAGAACCTGTGCCAGCCTTCCCCAGGAGTGTCTGTGTGGTTGTATAAACTCTTCTAAAAGTGTGTGTGTGTGTGTGTGTGTGTGTGTGTGTGTGTGTGTGTGTGTGTGTGTGTGTGTGTGTGTGTGTGTGTGTGTCAGTCAGTGTCAGCTACTTGGGCAGGGACACAAAACACTGGTTGGACAGAGAGGGTGCTGGAGGTTTTAGCTTGCCCACTAGGCGGAGATCTAGACCCTATAGCTGTGCCAGTGGGGAATCTTACTGGGGACCTGGAGAACATGGAAGCGACCAGCCCCAGACTGACTGTGATCTCTGTGGGTTCTTAAGGGAAATTGCACTTTACTGTGTGTATTTGTTATCCTTTCCTCCTATACGAGATGCCCCTCACTGGTGTTAGTGGTGAGGACTGAGGCTCCTTTATTGCTGGGCCAGGGCACGGGCGTCACAGGTTCCTAACAAATCTATGTTGAAAAGGAGAAACAAATTTTGTTTACTATGTTCTTGAAAAAATGGTATCCGAGAGTATTTATACAACAGGTTTGTCAAGAAGCTTGTGCTAACTGGGGTCTTAAGTACAAACCTCTGTCAGATAAAAGTTTGGATTACACATAGAATTCCCCGTGTAAGGTTGATTATGATTTTCATACTAATTTTTGTAGGGCCTGGGTCCTTCAATACGATGGTTGTTCCAACCAAGTTAAAAATATTAGGAAGTATTAGTTGGTGCTTAAAGGTAATGAACAGCTACTTCAGGCTGTAGGTGACTAGCTCACTTTGTGTTCAAGGTACCATCAAATCTGAAAAAAATAATATTTGAATGTTGCAAGCCAGACACTGATAAGGAGAGGGGACAACAAAATGTGGTGCATGTTGCCAGTGTGTTTATACTTATATGGGCACTTATATGATCCTTTAAAACATGTTTAATGCTAAAGTTATGTTACAGGCTGGAAATTGCACTATTTAGGGAGTGGTGTATATTTCTAAATGTAACCAATGTACTGGATTTTATGTGGATAAGGCTGAAAGATCTTTGAAAAAAGAATACATAAGCACTATTATGATATTTTAAAGTACAGTTCTAAAAATACCCTTTATAGACACAATCAGGCTTGTCCTGATTTTAAGAAATTTGAGTCTGGAATTTTAGAAAAGGTTTCCATTAGCCAGCAGGGGTGGTGCCTGGGAACCAACTCTTGTGTACCGAGAATTGGTTTGACAACTCAGACTTAATGCGACTAAATATTTGGGTTTAAATGACAGTGTGGGTATTATACTAGTTTTAAAGCTGTGATCAGCCAAATTATAACTTACATGTTTCCCATTATACTTGAGAAAGAATATATCATTTTTTTGTATATTTATTTTATATATACACTTACAGTTTTCTACAATGAAACACATAACTATATATACACTTTTTAGTGACTTATTCATTGATTTCAATATTTTTTTCTGAAATACTCTCTGGTGTATTGTATGAATTTCATAAATTTGTATTTTTACTAATGTATTTAACATATTGAATTGGACTGATCATGTGATGAAGGTTAATAGTATATAACACTCTGAGCTGGATGTGTTTTTACTCGTTCTGAAAAAGTCCATGTTGTGAAGAAAGTGCTCAGAGTTTTTTTTGCTACACCTATTTGGTTTTATTAAAGTTTATTTTATTTCTTTTTGGTATGGTGGGCTTGGTTTGATTTGTGTTTCCTTTGCTACTTAATGCATATTACTTTGCTTGATAGCACTACATATCGATTGGTATAGCTCACCTAACCTCCACAATACGTATATGGAATATTTTGTATGTTGCATTCCATTGGCTCAGGATTTTGAGAGACTGTGCATCTGTGCATGCATATAATGACAAGAGACCTTAAATAACAAGACGACCAATGCTGAGCAAATAGCTTAGCATGCTTTAGACACTTTGCTCGATGTAGAGACTACTCAAGTTTATTTTTTCCCCTTCTCCCTTCCCTCCCTCCTCCTTCTCCCCTTCTATCTGAGCACTCTTGCAATGAACATTTCTGTTGACATTAGAGATGTATCTAGAAAGAACTATCATATGTCTATAGTCTCAAAGCAAACATTTATGGGAAGCTTCTTCTAGAATTATTTTATTTTCAGATGTTGTTTCCAGTTTTAAAACTGTGCTCTAAAGATTTAAAAGGGAAATACCTAGCAGAGACACAATCATAATTTATAAAATGGAAGAAGCTCATTTTTCAGTATGGTTCAGGTGAAGTTCAGGTACTAGCTCCATTTCTGACATCACAGATATATATTTTTATACATTGTGGTGTATTTCATAATTTTTTTTCTTTTATTCCTATTACATTTGTTGAAGCAAAACATTTTATTTTGCATTCCTTTATTTACATATTATATTTTATTCTACATGTGGTATTGCCTATCATGTCTGACCCATATCCTCTCCTGTATTGGTAAAATTCTTGGTTAAATATGCCTTTGGCCAAAATGTTACCAATATCGCTGAGTATCAGTGTGATGTCATCAGCAAAAATATCCACTTGCGCAACTGCACTTCTTACTTAAATCTTCAAAAAAATCTGAAACAAAAGGAGTCCAACAGATTTTAAAAGGAAACACCTTAATTATTCTCATTGATACTGACACAACCCACTGCAATATTTGATTACCTCTGCTATTACTCAGAACCAAAAGAAGATGCACAACATCCAAAAGAAACCATATAGTCTCAAGCCCAACCTGTAATTACACGCTAAACATTTGGGGCATTCCAAAATGGGATAAAAATTAACAAAATCAAGTTAAATCTGTTTCAGTATGACTGCCAACAATTTAAGAATGCTTATGCCCCTAATATTGACTCCATGACACAATCGCATATTCTACATAAATCTTTCAGATTGCACTTACCCAATTAACATCTAGAATATCAATAAGACAGTGCGCCTTCGGTATGCCAAGGGCAATGAAGACCTTCAAGTTCTTTTAGCTCCAACAACTTGTCAATTCAAAACCCTAGTCACAGAAAGAGAAACTTCTCTCCTCAGCATACAGGAAATTCCGTAAGATTAACTGTTATCTCACTTCCTGTAATCATGGTAGCTAGGATACAGAGCCAAACCAGTTGAATAGTAAGAGCTGAAAACCTGTTTCACTCACAAAACATCATGAGCATACAAAAAGCTTCACTTTGAGCTTCTAAGAAAACCTGTGTTCCCTCCTTTTTGTTTCCTCAGAAATAAATAAATAAATAAATAAATAAATTGGGGGGGGGTGAGTAAAGCGACGAAACCCACAAGTAAAATACAGACACGCACATTACAACTAGAACCCAGCAATGCAGCTCGCAATAAATAAACAAACAATAGACATGAATTTTAAGTAAATACTAATTAAGTTGAATTAAATTAAGCATCGCCTATCCGATCAGCCAAAGCTGTCTAAATATAAAAAAAATATATATATTCAAACCAAAAAAAAAAGGAATAAACATTCCACTTCATTAGTAAATGTGAGCGCAGCCTCCCTTCCCAGAAATGTTTAATTTGCTGCTATAATACAGCAAGCACCCCAGCTGCAACAAGACATCTTGTGCAAACTAGCATCTATGTAACTCAGCAATGATCCATGGAAGACCAATAAGATTCCTAATAAAGGAGAAAACACTGGCACCCAAAATGACATGCAGTAAAATCATTCAATATCTAAGTACTGTCAACAAAATTAAACATGAAATACCTCTACTAGATATATCATCCTTCCTCCTTGCCTTATGATTTAATTCAGTTATACAAGACAGATTTTACTTTTCCATCAAGATACCAGTCACAGATCATTTTAAAGTAGAATCTTTGAGAGATTTAGTAGTAACAGAGATATTTCAGATTCAGTCTTTTGTTTCTTCTTTTTAACATCAGACCAGGAGTTATTATCAGTAACTCTCTTCAAGGAAGGGGATGACCAGTCCATATCCTCAGGAATAGACACAACATTGTTATTTTTGATGAATATGGATGCTTTTTCTAAATGATTAAATGTTCTCATGTCATTTGAATAAAGGATTTTAATTCTGGCAGGGAAAACAACCTGTGCTTTAATATTATTTTGTTTAAGTAATTTTATAAGTGGCCAAGGTTTTTCCTGTGTTCCAAAACTCTGGAGGAATAATCATTGTCAAATCTAATTAAATTCTGATTATACTTTAGATGAGATTTCCTCCAGGCAGATTTTAGAACCAGTTCCTTGCTGAGATAAGACAATAATTTTATTGTAATTGATCTAGGTGGTATAGAAGATGAAGTTGAAGCAAGGTTCCCCAAGGTTCTATGTGCCCTTTTGATGCCAAATGAAAAAGCTTCTTTTAAATCACCTTCAGTTTTTTCCGCAGACCAAAATTCTAATATTGGTTCTTCTCTCTCTGTTCTGTTAATCATCCACTTTATTAAGAAGCCAGATTTTCTGTTTGAGAAGTACTTCTTTCTAGGATTTCTCCTCTTTGAGTCTTCCCTTGATATCACTTAAGGAAGATTCTATGGTAGTTATTTTAGTTTGATGTTGTTGAAGCAGCTCCTTAAAAGCATCTGTTTGTTTTTGACAGTTCTCTTTAAGATTTTCTAGGTTTTCTTTAAAAGCATCAATTTTCAAAGACAGTTCTTGTACAGTGGCATATACCAGTTGCAGATCCTTTTTCAAGGCATTTTTATAGCATGAGAATTCTTTGAAGTACTCATTTCCACAGTAAGAAAAAGTCTCCAGAGTAATTTCACAGGAAAATGTCCATAAAAATCCACCAAAGTTTCTACGTATGTAGATTAGACTCTCGGCAACAAGCTCTGATTATTTTTGTTAAAAAATAATTATTTTCCTGTATTTTATATTAGTTATGGAGCTATGAAGTTGTGCTGGTTTCAGTTGGCCATTCAAGCTCCACCCCCCAGCTGTTTTTTTTTTCTTTTGTTAGTTCATTTACATTTGCTTACCATGAAAGTCTAACCTGGCAAAGATTTATCTGAAATGTAAACTGAAACGGAAAGCTTTGTACTTTAAAGATCATTAACATTATTTACATGCCTACTACCATAATATCTGTATATACAAAATATACATACATAAGAAAGTATAACATTTTCAAAATAACATATATAATATGATAAGTCCAGAGCTCTTTGTAATATATTGCAGACAAATGCAATTAGGAAACAGAGTTATTTTAAGTATGACTGAGGGTGGTAATATTGGAAATGAGATGTCTGTCATTATTCTCGCTGACTTTAATCACTGACAGTCTGCTTGGACTATTTTCCTTTATTAAATATAATGTGTAGTGGATTGGGTGCTCTGAGTCATTAAATGAAAGCCATGATATTATAAGGTGAATTTTAATCTTTAATTTAAAAGTAAGCCTTTTATATGTTTAATGGCTAATAACAAATTTGACCATTTGTAATCAATTTGTGCACTCTCATAGCTTTCTTGAGATGTCCACAACTAATAAGCATTGTAAAGGATGCTCAGAAATCACCCAACTACTGTGGTTTCTAATGAGAGTGAGAACTTTAATTTAAGAGTCCTGGTAGATAATAATTAATGCTGATAATCAATGTTCATATTTAGCCAAGTTGGAACATGTAATCTCCAATTTTAAAACCAAAAGAAAGCAGGAGTAATAATCTCTTACAGATGAAAGGAAACGTAGGATCTCGATGGTCAGTAATAACCAGTTGAACAGAATGGAACATAAAGAGTACATAAAAATATGTTACTTCTATTCTGTTTTAGATGTCAACATGTATGTTGTGTGAAACATTTTTTTGAGTAGGTAGTAATGCTAAAGATTGTAAGATAATGTGATAGAATATATGACTATAAGTATACAGTTAAAAAGGATTCTTACAGACATGGCAAATAGCTTCAAAAAATAATATCCATTTCTGTCTAAGTACCTCAGAAATGTATGCTGTATCTAGTGTATGGTATTGATTAAACCCTCACCACACTATAATGAGGTTATCTTCCAGCATTAAACTCCTTTTTGCTTATCCTGTTAATTAGACATCTATTTCACTTTAGTTAATAAGGGTATGCAGAAACCCTCACCACTGAGACTATGTCATTACAGTTTTATAAGAAATCTCACTTGTCATATATCAACTCAAACTAATAAGGTCATCAAGTTTTCAGTGTTAAGCCCAGCAATATAGATGTCATCAACAGATAAATCATTCTACTCTTTGCCTGATATTGTACTTGATCCAAACATGTACAAAAATTTTGGCATTTTTATGATATATTAATAATTACTGTCTTTTAGATTGATTAAATTGGAATTTCTTAATTTTTCAATTTTTTAATTAACTACTTAAATTTTCAACTACATATTTATTATTTATTATCATCTCTTGCTTTCAAGACAAGATACACTGCCTGTTAACTTTTGTAACTCTTGTTTCCAGGGAAAATGACATGTAGAAAGAAAGGTTGAGAAACACTGATATATGCATCTGAGTGTTTTGTTTAACATGGATACTGTCTTACTAAGAAACTGAACATTTTAAGAATAACCCCCAATACTATATATCTATTATTTTGATTGAATGATAAACACTTATGCAATATATAGTTATCACTAATAATAAAAGTGAATAATAGTTATCTTTGAACTGATTTAACTTGCTAGGTAACAATTATTTTTATAAACACAATTTGTTAAGAGTTGGAATTTTTTATATCTATATATCACATCAGGTTAATTACATACATATACACAATATATCTGGTTAATAGATCATCTTTGACTTTAATGTTAATATATAAGAAGATAATTTTAACCCGGTATGATGTCATTAAAATGCAATATTTCTTTAATGTTTGTTTTACAAGGTAGTCTCCTTAAAACAATTTATTAATTATGGAGCTCGGATGAGCTGACAAGAAAGTCATGAAGGATAATTTGACAGATCCATGCTTATCTGTCAGATTAGGAATGATTCTCATTCCATCTTTAAGTTGGGTTAATATTTATATTAGTGTTGTCTTATTAAGTAGATTATTACTTGAAATGTTTTCTTCTTTTTCCTGTTACGCCTGACTTAAGTCTTATTTTGCTTTCATTCAAAAAGAAAATATACTTGACTATACCATCTAATTTGTTTACAAATTAATACACCTTTGCTGTCAATGACAGTGGCTTTTGTGTTAGAAATAATTAATAAAGTAGACTTACCTTTAAGTAGCAATCTGATATGGACCTAGCACTGTTATCTTTAAACACTGATGGCTTAAACAATCCAACCAAGAGAATTAACCTATCAAGATATTTAAAATTAAATAAAGCACAAATAGTTTTTCTTCAAGGAAACCCATTTTAAAATAAATGATAAATATACATGGAATTTAATGAATACACCACTCTAGCACAATCTTCTTATAAATCCAAGACCGGAGGATTGACAGTCCTATGAAAAAAGAACATTATTATCCCTGAAATTATTTAGAAATATGAAGATAAAGATGGTCTTATAGCTCTCATTATATTGAAATTTAATAATAGGATATGGACACTAGTAAATTTATACTGGTTCCCTGGCATTAGTGTAGAGACTGTCAAAAAACGTTTAGATCTTATCGCTAATAGCTATAAAGGTAATTTAATATTAGGAGGAGATTTTAATTGTATTATGGATAATTCTGAAACCACTAATATGCGATTTCTTTGTTTGTCCTCCACTGCCAAACTTTTAAAAAATGGACTGAGACTTTTAAACTAATAGATACAAAGAAGTTAACTCATCAACATTTTATCATCAAGATTATAGATTTGGTACTCAAACAAGGATAGATAAGATATGTGTTTCTCAGGACCTTTATTCAAAAGTTACCACTTTTTCAATAGTTCCATGTCCATTATCTGATCATAATTCCCTTGTTTTGAAATTTCAAACTGAGTTCAAAACATTGACTTTTACATCTAAAATTCCATTGTATATTACAAAAATTAAAGAATTCAGACCATGGTTACTGTCAGATCTCCATTTTTTTCTTAATATTAATTATACTACAGAGATTAATATTGTTATGATGTGAGATTCACTAAAAGCCTATATATGGCAAAACACTTAGTTGGTTTAAAAACAAAATTAAAGAATGGGATTCAGAACTGCAAGAATTACAATCTCAACTTATGGTACTTAAAACTAAAAATTCCGCGGTCTACTTAAATAATAAAAAGAAAATTGAAGATCTTAATAAAAATATAATGAAATTTTCACTCACAAAACTAATTTAGCACTGGAAAAATTAAAAATAAATTCTTATGCAACTTCACCTAAACACTTACATAACTTATTCATGAGGATTAACATGCAATCCAAAGCCACTAGCATCGTTAGCATCCTGCACAAAAAAAAGGGAAAGAAGGTTTCAGATATAGGAGATATTCTTCATGCCTTTAAACATCATTATGCAGAGCACTACAGAAATGAAAGTCTTTTAATTGATGAATTGAACCTGGAAGTAATTACTTCTAAAGTAAAAAAATCAGAGAAAATTTCAAACTAGATCTTCAAAGTCCAGTTTCATATAAGGAGTTTATGGACAAGATAAAGGAAAGTAAAACCAATACAGCTCCAGGAATAGATGGCATAATCATAGAAATCTATACACTTTTCCCTGAATCCTTAACTTATCTTTTTCACAAAATGTTACTTGAAGTTCAATCGCATGCAATAATACTTCCCTCTTGGAGATATTCTTTAATTATGCCAATTTTAAAAGAAAATAAAGACCCTGACTATTGTAGTTTTGATAGACCAATATCATTACTAAATAATGACTTTAAGATATTTATATCAATTATAGTAAATAGAATGAACATTCCCATATCCAAAATAGTCAAAAATGATCGATCTGGATTTATATATAACAGACATACATGTGACAGTATTAAAAGGATGCTAACTCTTGTGGAGTTCTTAAATAGGGAAAATTGAGAAGTGTTGATAGTTGGATTAGATATAGAGAAAGCCTACAATTTTCTAAGTTGGGATTATTTATCTAAAGTTTTAGTTTTATTTGACTTCCCCATCTTTCACTTCATCATAATGAACATTTACAGAAATAATTAAACCTATAATAAACTAGGACCTTTCACTTAGGAATCTATTCTTCTTACTAAAGGCACTAAACAGGGATTTCTCTTGTCAACCATCTTGTTTGCATTTGCTATAGAAATACATGCTGTTTTAATATGCATTAATCCAAAGCTAAAAGGTATAGATTTATATAATCAGTATAATTCAAAAATAATATTGTTTGCTGATGATGTGCTTCTCATACTACCTTACTCCAAAAAAGTATTAGAAGAATTAGATTTATTAATTGGGAATTCTATATGATTTCAGGACTTCACTTTAATAAATCAAAATCAAAATTTTTGCTAGGGAATGAAAAAGAAAGAAGTTCAAGATAATAAAAACTGTATTATTAGCAAACAAGTTACCACATTAAATTATTTAAGAATTGTACTATGTAAAGTTATGGAAGAGATAATAACTGTTAATTATAATAATATTATTAATACAATCAATAGTTTTGTAAATAAATGGAGCAAAAATATTTTTGACCTTTGATGCAAGCTACAGTTGATAAAAATGGTCTTACTCCATAAGATCCTATATGTAGTTCAAGCTATTCTGATGTTTCTTGAGAGACATTTCCTTAAGAAAATAAACACACATTTATTAAAATTTATATGGTCCCATAAAACAAATAGAGTGGCTTTCACACATCATATTAGACATTTGGAGCAAGGAGGACTAAACTTTCCTGATATTGAATCTTATGTAAAAGCTTCCATATTTAAAACTATCATAGAATGGCTAAATCCCATTTACTCCTCTAATTGGGAATTATTACATTCTGTTATATTAACAAATGAAAATACCTTTTAAAAAAATGTGGTAACAGACAAAGTTAATAAATTATGGTATTTACTAGGTATTAATATGCAATACAATATAACAAAACCTACTAAACAGAATTTGATTAATCATCTTTTTAATGTTTTCAGAAAGTTTGTTAATGTTAATATGGATATAAAACTTTGGTTTGATCTACTAATTCCCTTTATTATTACAAATAACTTTCCTGGTAGAGTACATAGGAAAGTCCTTACATCTTGGGAACACAGGCATTTTTTCTGTTGGCAACAATGCATCAGAGACCTAAAGGTCTTGGATACTCAGTACATAAAGACATTCTACGAAATATCTTCTCAAGACTGGTTAATATTTCAGAGCATTTTAACATATTCTCAGGATCTGTGTAGAGTAATCAATAAGTCTTCTCATAAGAATATTCCTAAATTCATAAACGGGCTGGTTGGAATCATTTACAATAATCTTAATATGTAGAATGCCATTTTAAACCTATACAGAGAGATAATAACCTATAAAACAATACCTAAACCAACCTATTGGCAACATATCACCAACGGTTATTCAATATTTTTATCATCAGAAAACAAATCAAATCTTTTACTTTCTGTTAAGCTCACATCCAGTTCACAATATTGAAGAATATTCAATTGGAATTTTTTACATAGAGCTTTTTTAATGCCTGATAAAATTTCTAAGATTAGTTCATCCAGAAATGGGATGTGTTGGAGATGTCAGCAAATATCAAAAGCTGATTAGTATCATATCTTTTATGACTGGCTATATTTACAGAATCCTTTGTTTTATCTAAAGCTCTAATATTATTAAATGTAAATGATGGTCTCCAATTGAATAAAATAAATTTGTATTTGCTATGGACACTATTAGCAAATGCCAGAGAATGCATAACAAGGCGATGGAATTACAATATGGCACCTAATATGGAATTCTTTTTATCTCTACTGAAGAAAACGATATTGATGGAGATTAAAATCAAAGAACTCAGAACTCACCCTAAGCCATTAGTCAATAACCCTTGGAGAAAAGTATTGCAATTGATTGATACTATGCAATTGGATCCAGTCTCTCTCTGATATGTGGATACTTGAATTTATTAACTATGTTTATAAATTGTCTAACTTCCTTTACTTATGTCAGGCTGAATGTAAATATTGTATATAGTTATTCAGATTGACACATATAATATTTTATGAATGATTTATAATTACTGTTTGAAAATAAAAATTACTTGAGTAAAAAAAATGACAAGAGACCTCATACCAATGAGTAATACAGGTAAAGGGCCATCCAGTAGGGTCTGTTATTAGGAGAGGGAAGGCATTGTCTAAGCATTTATCTTTACTGAATAACATAACTATTGATTTGTTTTTAGAGTTTACCATGAATGTGTTAGCCAATTCCAAACAGAACATTTCTGCAATGCCATATTTAAAGTATTTAAGTTTTTATGTGACCTAGTTAAATAAAACCATCAGAATACAGGGTGCAGTTAATATGCCAAGAAAGAAAATAGAGGCAACCTTTTTTGAAGAAGTCCAGAGACAGTAATGGTGTTTTTGTTAATAACCATGGAGGTAGTGATAATAAGGTTACTACTAAACCAATGGACAGCTTTTGTACAGAAGCCATACTGTGAGAGCTTTTAGCAGAGAGGGTGCTAAGCAGAATCAAAAGCTCTCTTCAAATTCATGAAAAAAGCCCTAGGGAGTCTGCCCTTATCCATATTGATTAAGTTATTGTCTGTAACTGTGTACGGTGCTATTAGAATATTATATATGGGTCAGAATCCATACTGATTTTATGAAAAGTAAGTGTGCAAAGTAGTGTTAGGGTATTATATTTGGGTCAGAATTTATGCTGTTTTTTTGTGTGAAAATAAGTCATATTGTATAATATGTTTCAAGGTTTGGTCATAAACTATTTTTGCTAAAATTTTAGCCAGGTGGCAGAAGTTTGTTATTGGTCGGAAGTCAATAGCTACTGTAGGTGAACATATATTAGGTAGAGGGAATACTTTTTGTTGGCAATGTTCTGAGGTGAAAGAAGGGCAATTAATGATAGACCATATTCAGAACTTGATAGCAATACATACTGATTGCTATAGCACATAACATATGCAGTAAGTACAGGAAAACATTTTTTTTTTGGAAAAAAATGAATGTTGAGGAAGGTAGTAAGGGAAGTAAAAGTAAGGTAAGAAGGTATGGAGAGTATAATATGCTTAATATTTCACTTTTCAGTTATATAATATTAGAGTATAAAGTGAGACAAAGAGAGTTATAGTTATAAGTAATAGTAGAAAACAGAAGCTTAATAGACTGGTTGAGGTGTTAGGTATAGGTTCATAGATTCATAGATGTGTGCTAGGCTAATGGCCCTGGAGCCTTTACAAGCCTAGCCCATTGAAGTGCCCTGGCATACTGCTGCCCGACATTAATTTGCAGAACTCTATTAAGTAGAGTCACTGGAGTGATCCCCCAGGGTGAACTTTCTATTTCCCATCCACTCATCAAGATTTCTCTTGAAGAGGGACAGTGAGGTGCTCTGCTTCACATGTATGGGAAGTCTATTCCAGAGCATGGGCAGTCTCTGGGTTATGAGCCTGTCCCTCCAGCATGTTCTGCTGATTGTGGTAAAGAGGTTGAGGTCTCTGGAGCAAGTGGTGCAGAGAGATTGGGATTTCTTTAGATGTAGCATTTCTAACAGAGCTGGGTCAGACATGGCTTTGTAAGTCAAGCAGAGATTGCCTCTTAGTAGACAATATGAGACAGAGAATAGCTGGAGTTTTTTGTGTCTGTCCATGTAGGATGTGTCTTTAAGGCTTGGGATCCTCTTCGTGAGGTACTTTTGTGGCCTCTCCAGCTGTTGCAGGTGTCTAGTGAGGTACATGCTAAATGGGGCATTATACTCTATGATTGGATTAATGAGGGAAGAGTAGAGAGAAATGATGACCTCTTTCTTCCTGGATGCAAAACCCTTGGTAATGAGATGTGCCACATAGAAAGACTTTCTGACCAAAGTGGCAATGTGGTGGTCGAAGGAGAGGTTGCTGTCAACCTGTGTCCCCAGATCTCTTATAACACCTTCAGTCTTCAGTGGGCTCCCATCCATGTGGTAATTAGTGAGAACTGAGTTTTCCCAAAAGGGGATGATGACGCATTTTTTGGCATTAAGCTCAAGGCCATGGTTTCAACACCAGTCATTGGTTTCAGTGAGGCTTTTCTGTAGGATGTCTGTATCACTTGGGGAGTTAATAATGGCTCCCAGCTTGCAGTTGTCTGCGAACCTGGTCAGCCAAAGTCCCTCCATGTTGGCTAAACAGGAGAGGACCCAGGACTGATCCCTGTGGGACTCCACTCATGACTGGTCGGCTACTTTCACACTGTGGGTTCTATCTGTGAGTCAATTTGCAACACACCTAACGATATAGGGGTTGATGCCTAGTTTGGTGAGTTTATCAATAATTCCTGAGTGAGGAATGGTATCAAAGGTCTTGGCCAGATCAAGATAGGCTGTATGAACTGCCTTACCCTCATCCACAGCTCTGGTGACTGACTCAAAGAAGTCAACCAGGTTGAGCAGGCATGATCTACCTTTCACAAAACCAAATTGCGTGGGGTCTAGAGTTTGGAGATTCCCTATATCCTTGTTAATTAGGTCCATGATGATACGCTCCATAACCTTACATATCAGACTCATCAGGCTAATGGGACGATAATTTCCAGGGTATGTGGTTGCTCCTCCTTTATGAAGAAGGATGACTGTAGCAGTGCGCCATTCGGTAGGGACAAAGCCTGAGGTGAGGCTGTGAGTGAACAGGGTACACAGATGTGTTGCCAATTCACTTTGTAATTCATGTAGAACACAGCCAGGGATATTGTCAGGTCTCATGGAAGCTGTATTCTTTGGCCTTGACAATGCAGCTTTAACCTGTGCTGCAGTAGTGCTGGGTGCCTGGCATTCCTCTGGTATTGAGATTCGTCCTTTGGGGGGGTAAAGTTGGCACTGAATCTGTCAGTCAGTATGTTGGCAATATCTGTTGGATCAGTTTAGGAGGTACCATTGTACAGCAACTCAGAGCAAATCTGGGTATTGCCATGGAGATTATTGATATAACTATAGAAGGCTTTGTGGTTGTTTTAGTGTCTGCCACAATTATGCCTTCATAGCTGGCTTTGGAGGTTTTGATGAGGGATCTCAACATTTGTTAAGGCTTATAAGGGAATGTTTTCAGTCTTGGGACTTCACCTTTTTCCTGCAACAGTTTCTTCCTTCTGTTGTAAAGTTTATTAAGAGCAGGGGACCACCAGACTGGCTTCCTTTTTTTGGAGGAGAGCATCTTGGTTCTGTTGGGTATGGCTAGTTCCATGCATTTATGTACTTGTTTGTACAGTGCATTGATGTATGATTCAGCAGTCATGCATCTATTTTCCATTGGCATGGGTGCGTTGAAGTTAGCAACCTTTGTTTTTAGGAGTCCAAAGTCAGCTTTGGAGAAGGTTTTCATGGGTGTAATCATATGCAGTCTTTTGTCGAGTTCTTGTATGGTTAGACAGCTAATAGTTTGTTAGTGCTTAAGGTTTTGATTGCATGCCAACATTTATCTGAATGGGAACATAAAGATCGTCATTTTAGACAGAATCACAAAAAAAGAACAAAACACCACAGGTTACCTTGCTTACATAATGAGGCCCAATGATATGTAAGAATGAATTTGTGGAGAAATAAAATGAGGACTACAGCTCATTCAATATCCCACTTGCAGTTGCAGGAGGAACTGTTGGAAAAGGAACTTATATTACAATGAGGATGTAGGGAAATGGAACCACAAGCAGAGCTTATTCATTGTATATATTCATTGATGAGGCACTATACAGTCCCACATGCACAGTAGTGGCAAGAAGGAGAAATTATTTTGAGGCCTTAAAGGGCCATAATGTGTGTGCTGGTTTATTTTTTGAACAAAATAATGGCTGGAAATGGGAATATGCTAAACTGATGTAAAGGGGGAAAAAGCAGAGGGTAGAACATAAGGTGAAAAATTAGGGAGTGAGCAGAATGGGCTTGGGGAAATAAGGAAAACCTGTTTTTATGGGTTTGAATCCCACTGTTTTTGTGTGTGTGTGTCTATACACACACACACACATGTATATATATATATATATATATATATATATATATATATATATATATATATATATATATATATATATATATATACACACCCACGCATACATACACACACACATATATATATATATATATATATATATATATATATATATATATATATATAGATATGTATATATATATATATACACACACACACATACATGTGTGTGTGTGTGTGTGTGTGTGTGTGTGTGTGTGTGTGTATGTGTCTGAAGAAAAGATAACTTCATAAAGGTAGTAAAGAAATTAAAAGGAAAGTAAAAGGGTTAGGATAGCAATCTGGATCACACAAACAAACATAGAAATCAGACAAGCTTAGGTGGGAAGGTGCAGTTGTTACATTTTATACCACACATTGAGCATTACAGTGCTGCTTAGGTTTAACTTAAAAAAAAAAAAAAAAAGCAAAAAAAAAATTTTTTATCATTTAAAGTGCAACAATCAGTTGCTGCTGTTTAGTCCACACATAGTGCAATGATTGTATTTAAAAGCTGGTATGCACTGAAGAATTATTGGGACAGTCTAATTGTGCCCCCTAACATTTTGTGCCTGGGGTGATTGCCTCGTCACTCCATTCTAGTTATGATACTGTTAGTATATTTTAGGTTTTTTAAATAGTTAAAATCAAGTCCATTTTGACAGTAATGCCATTTTCTGATTGCCTAGTTATGTTTAGTTTTTTTTTTCTTTTTACTATTTTATTTATTTATTTATCTATCTATTGGTCAAAAGTAAATATGTGTAATTTATAGGGAGCTGATATAGATGAGAAGCATTATTTTAGAAGAATGTGTTTATGTGTTTTGTGCTACATTAAAATTACTTTTTCACTCTGAAGCAAATGGGAAATGCAGTCAGTTTTTTATTTTTTTTACATTTTGTTTTGTTTTCTTTAAATATTACTGTGGGATTGAGGATTTTTTAATGGGTTAAATTGTTCTGGGATTTATTCATCTATCTTTGTTTCACATGTGCAGTGCATGGACTTTAATTTTTTGCAAGTAGCATGACTGCATCTGGTTTAGGGGATTTTAATAAATTCAGTGACATCCCAAGGACAAAGATAAACTGTTGATTACTTACCAGGAGTATAGATAAACATTTGAAAATGTATTACTAGTATAGATAAACAAAATATATGTACACCATCCCAGGGGGGGCAGAAACATTTTTCACATCATGGAAGCCAATTTTGTGAGATGAGTGCACTTATTGGTTAGGGGGTGATTCAGAGACACACTGAGTGCAATAGCAGAAGGCCAGGAAATGTGTCAGATTTCATAGCATGTAAATGAAAGTATAATGAAATGGAAAACACCAACATTTTTAAACTGAGAGCAATTCCACATTCAAATCAGGTGAAGAGATTAGAAAAATACAGACTTCCTGTAGAAAGACATTATTACCAGAGTTGTTGATGGCAGTAAACTCCAGGAGCTATTGGAAAGGCAGTGTGAAAACATGTACACGGTAGTCACTGCATTAGTCAATATAGCTATGCAAAAGGCTGTTGTCATTGCTGACAATCATATAGGTGCACAATGTCTCCCTCAGCCCAGTTTCAATGCTTAACACACCATGCCTTCTACAACACAGAAATAGTGGACCATCACCATGAGGATAGAGGTACAATGTAGGAGCTAGATGAGATTGGCATCGTCATATGCCGGTTCATGGGCTGCATGGAGTACCCATCCTTGTGGACACCACTGTATGTGTGGTCTTGAAAGTATTAACTACAAGGACCTTTCAAATACCAACATGATTCATGGTGGGTATATCCCATGCATCTGCCTCAGGGATTCTCCATCTGTTCCTTGATACCATAATACAGCATGTGGGAGAGTATATACAATTCCCAGACACCACAGAGGAAAAGACAACATGATGTGTGCATTTTCTAACATGGATGGTTCCCTGAGGTACTTGTAACCATTCATTATACCCACACAGCAATAAATGCCACATCTCTGGAGTAGAGACAACAGTATGTCACCCTTAAAAAATTCCACTCCATCAACTGCCAGGTGTTTACAGTGCACAGGGTATAATATAGAGTGTGTCAGAAGGCCACCCAAGCAGTGCCCATAACTCCAATGTCTAGCATACATGCAACTTATATCAGTGGTTTGTGCGGGGTGATTTTTCCACAGGGCATCTTACTGGTGATGACACATATGTCCTGTGGCCATAGCAAATGACTCAAATTAAGAACCCACACCTCATGGCAGAGAATGAGTATATCACTGGTCTATCACAGATATAGGTTATTGTCAAACATGTACTTGGACTGCTAAACGTATGTGATGCACTACAGTATAACCCTGGGACATGCACACAACTTAAAGCAAGACCTCTTTGTTGGTACAGACCTATTGGTAGAGTGTGGAATATTACATAGCATGTTTATACAGACACTGTTACAACAGGACAGGGGAAGTTCTAGAGTGAACAGCAGAGGTGATACCAGATAAGGAGATGGCTGCAGGGGATAATAGCTGAGACAGATGTGGATGTAGTATGTCTTGACACTGGCTAAGAAGCAGTATTAGCTTCACAACTATGGATCAGAATGAGAATAACATTTAACAGTTAACAGTAAAAATTATGCATGCAATACTACCATCAGGCTATGCTATACCACGCAGTGCCTGTGCACCAACCAAGCTCAGGATCTTTAGGTAACACTGGGGAAGGCCACAAGGTCAACTATGTGCAGTCAGTATGCATGTGAGTGTTTGTGTGTGGGTGTGTGTTCATACATGAGGCATGGGTGAGCCGTTTTGAGTAAGTGGGGATACTGGTCAGGATGGAGGTGGTGTCTCCATTGTCTTGTGCGTGTATGCATGTGGGGGGGTGGTGTCTGTTGGGCAAGTCATGGGCAGCCACACAAGATGTATTTGCTGTCTGTGCATATTCCTGTCCATGGGGATGGCGTCCTTTCCTGAGAAAGTTATAGGCGTGATCTAGAGTGTACACAGAAGATGGAGTACTCTGAAGGTGTGATAGTGAAGGTGAAGATACACAACAGCACCCTCAATACTGGATAGCGGTGTGGAGGTGATGGCACATCTGGTTCAAGACCATTCCTTCTCCATCACCCAGTAAGCTTCCCCCACCAGAGGCAGAGCTAAACTGGTCAAGGGGAGCACAGTACCCATGTTGAGTGGCTGCAGAGGAACACCAGCAGCATATAGACTTCCTATGCTGCCTGTCCATAATAGTGTACAGCTGGCCCAGGCACTCCCGCAGGTCTTTACAGATAAAGTATTATCCTGACCAATTTGGCTATGACTGTATTAGTCTTTAAATGTCCCTATATTATGGCTCTGAACAAATGCTGAGTAGCAGCCATAGAAGCACAGGGGATTTGGTACTCATGACATGCTTGTCCACTGGTACACAGAGCCCTGAGGTCATACTCTTTCTCAATTTAGCTAGCAGCAACAAAGCTTGACCATGCCACTGGAGATGAGTCCACTCCCTGTGCTAACATGTCAGCCTCTTCTGGTTCTTGGGTGGTATCCTGGTTCTGTGGGTTGGTTTATACCCCCACAGAAGCTGTGCACATAGAAGGGGGTGGGGATGCATCCATCACACAAGTCTACCATGGATAATTATGTCCCCCACCTATACTGGGATTTGGCTGCTGTCACCATCATTTAGCCCAGATAGCTCCCTGATATCATGCAGGTTTATATCTGTTTACAACTGTGGAAGCACCAAAACATTACCCTCTAAAGACAAACTTTTCACCAGCACCTGCAGACCAGTGAAATTACTCCTCTCAGCAAAGCACTAGGGAAAACTGTGGATAACATACCTTAAGCAGACAACTTTGCACTTTTAATCCCTGTGTTGCTGTACCAGCAAAGAAGAAATGCTTTAAGACAATTGGACACACATATTCAGACATAACAAGATGGGGCATCACCAACTGATGCATATCCGAAGGCCACTTGCAATTCAGCACCAATGTCCAGGAATTTACAGTATATTCCTGAACTGATTGGACCCCCAATTAGAGATGAATGGAACTCCTCCATGTCTGTCAAAAGTGAATGTATTGGTGGACCCCTCCCCCCCCAACCCGTGGCTATCTGTGCCAGGTGGGTTGCCTTACTGCATGCTTGTGTGATCATCTCCTTCCTTGCACATGCCTTTGGGGCAGATTTTGTTAGTGACAGCACTGATTACCTCTATGAGATCTCCTCAGACACACATGGAAGGAGTGCTCAGATCTCTTATACAGGACCATATACCGGCCATGCTCATGCAGCAGGAAGTCATTCCTATCCTGGGAGAATTTAGTCTTATCACCCTCAGGCATGAGAACTTAAAACTGCAAGGACACATGCTTGTAATCTGTGGCCATGTCATATGAAATACCTGCACTCAGCAACAAATGAAACTGTCCTGTTACATTGCAAATAATGATAAGGGACTACCCTCTTATATGGCTACCATTTGTGTGGTGGTAGTATGTGTGATGTGTTTCTTGTTGATACATTGAAGGATGATCACATCCCTGAACAGGAATCTTTACACACACACACACACACACACACACACACAAATACACAAGTGTACTTGTATCTAAGACAGTTCATATCTTCCGTATGTCCATGGACCACAGAGGTAAACATTTTGCCTCCGTGTACACCTTGTAGGGTTACAGATGTGGTGACATGCATCTTGTTACTCCTTATAAATGTGGAGGTGCTGAAGGTTCAAAAGGAGATCTGACTTCTGCTGTTCAGCAGTCTCTCTGCCAGTAACATACACCATTTCTATGAAGAGCAGAGTAGCTGGATCCTCTTTTCCTGCCACGCATATAGACCTTATCCATGTTTATAGTCCCCCACACAGTATGCACCATTATTGTTATTTGCACCTATTCATTTCCTCTTTCAGTATCAAACCCTTATGAAGTTGTCCAACAGCATACACGTGTAGCTTTAGTAGTACAAAAAGTGAAATTAGTATCAGTTGTCATTCACTTTACTTTCTCTGTTTTCAGAAGTGCTACAGTTTGATATCAGGTGATGTGCAATTTTCTGTAGTGCAATGAGCCACGCAGTATCCAATGCTGCTTTTGTCATGCAGTTTTGGGGTTCTTAGCTCAGTTGTTATGAACATGAGCCTGTTTCAGCCAAATATTTGTCAGTTACACTTTTATCATCATGCAGTTCAGCTTGGTTCATCTTCATCAATTGAATGATACCTCTAGGGATATGGGGAACACTATTTCAGTATTATTGATTAAAGAGGCGCTGAAGAGCAAAAGTAGTGACATATACATAAGCAATGTTATCCTATACACTTTTTCCATGCCACTGGTCACACCCTAACATCATCATCATACCAGGCATATATTCTTACATTATGAAATGGTGGTACCATGACTGGTCCTACTAACTAGCTGCCCAAACATATACATCATGTGTCAACAGCAGCAACATGAGTAACCATGAGAGGGCTACCATATTTCTCTGGATTGTGACCTAGTGAATGGCCATGGCTTCTGAGGGCAGTGAAAGTGTCAGAGCTCGCTGCTGGTACAGTTCAGAAAGTAAGATCTTTCTGTACTTTATCTACAGAGGCCACTGGGGAATTGGGGACCCTTATGAGGATCCTCAGTATAATGTGGATGCATGACACAGTCTTACCAGGGTAGTGTGTGTTTTTACTGACATCAACCACTCTGGTGAGCAGTCCCAGCACCACTATAATGACCTAAGTAATTTTTGTTTTTCTTTTTCAGCTTAAGTAGGAAATGATAGATCATGCATTCTTTTAATAGAGAAGAATGGAGCATCTGTTCAGGCACAGAGAGTGTGATTACTCTCATGTTGATTGGTTAGCTATAGCATGACAGTAGCACACTATTGATTGGTTAGCTATATCAGAACAGCATAGAATTGTCCACTGCTATACCATGTAGTTACCTGTGACATACCAATGCCATAGTTTTATGCACAGTCTAACAAAACACATCCCATACCTCTCAATCGTCAAGTTATTTGCAGAATGTCCAGATTTTTGCCTCATTGTTTGGTCTATTCCTCATAAAATCTGTGGTTTTCTGTAAAAATATTGAGGATTGAAGCCATTAAATAATAACATACATTTGAGTTTCAGACATCATATCCTTCAGAACAGAAAATGCATGCAAACACAAAACCTGCTATTCTAGCATCTTTTGTTAAGTCTATGACAGCAATATTTAAAATTTGTCTCTTATTTTTAGCTTTTGTTCCTCCATTATTTTAGGCCTGGTCTAGATTTCTTGTGCTTTGATGCTGAGAAGTATGGCACACTCATGTACACAGTCTGCATGTGTAGGGGATACTTATTTTCAGGGTGATGCACTCAGTGCTGCCCCGCTGTGCACCATTAGTGTAAGGTATAACCAAAAGCAACTTATGCACCATTCAAAAATAGGGCAGATAGTACTGCCCTTCTGTGCACTTTAAAAACAGTATTTATTGAAATTCCATGGACTGCAAATGCAGTCTTTGAAAGAGAAAGACAGAAGATGCAAAACACAGGAATGCATACTAGGTTAAACTTTGCAGTACCCTGAAATATCTTCCTACTCTGAGATCCAGTGATGTTTGAGTTAGTGTATATAAAATGCAAGTATGTGAGAAGCAGTGCCACGCATCAAAAGATCAGTTAACAAAAATGGCATTACAATAGGTTTTGAGATTTGCCATATTTCTATTACAGTTGCACTTTATTTTTAGAAGGCAAGACTCACAACTATGGGTTTCACACCTCTGATACCAAGTCAGAATTATACAACTGCTGACCACCCAGCACCTAATGTGTAAATACAGTATACAGTGCAAAGGATGGTATGTTGTGAACCTTATGTAATTTGTTAGCTGTCTTGCTGAGTATTTCTTTCACTCTTGTTATGTAGGGCATTCAGGCTGTAAAGGTGTGCATCCTGCCTTAACTATTCTTACCTCTTAGTGTCTAAAGCACTAACAAAAAGTAGGATAGAATAATCCAACTTGAGTCTAGGACTTTGAGTTCAGTAAACTCTATATGTCCTCTCATGAATTCCATATATATCCTATCTACCCCATGTACTAAAGTATATAAGTACCATGTATGTATGTAAGTCTTGAACTGAGCAGTATTAGTGGCATCATTTATCAGTGTCTGTGGATCAATAGGTAGCCCACTCACATTTGATACTGGAAGATCAGGCTATTGGTTCTATTCCTACCCCAAGTGCTTGAATTAATTTTCCAGTACTGATGCTGCAGTACAGCATAAATGGGGATCTGCACTCTTGAGTATGTCATACTATGGACAAGATATTATACTGAGGTCTAATCTGCCTGACTTCTTGGTTGTTCAGGTGTTTGCAATTGACCATATAGTACTTGAATAGATTAGGGGGTCTTTTATTTAACACAACATAAAAAAACGCATATTTACAAGCACGTATATGTGTGTGTGTGTGTATATATATATATATATATATATATATATATATATATATATATACACACACACACACACACACACACACACACACACACACACACACACACACACAAATTTCAATTTTTTCTACTAATTATCATTTTCCTTATAATATCCTCATTGCAATTCTTCCATAACTGATCCCCACTCCTTCTTCCACAACTATATGCTAATTTTTACAATGCATCTGCCAAAAATAGCTTTCCTGTTAAACATAATTTCCTTTTTATATTTTTCTAGGATCACATACATAATTCACAAATATGATGTTTTCCCCATTAATACAGAATTGACTAGTTAAACCTATTTTTTGAATGCTAATCTATGTGTCTTTCACAGAAGAGATATTTCTTTAATTTCTTTTATCAGACCTTCCCATTGCATGAAAACTACATAATTTATCCCAAGTTTTATCCCTAGCAAAGACACTTCATTCATTGAAAAAATACACCTCCCCAAATTTTCACATCACCCAAACCCTTACTTCCATATTTATTCAAAGTCATTGCTATTATCTTTAAACATCCATTCAGACAAACCAATACTTTCTTCATCCCTATTTTATTCTTAGGAACTACAACTATATTGTCTTTATATGTCAAACGGGTTCCTGTTAGATGACTGAAGACACATTCTTTCGAATGTGTCTTGGTTGAACCTGAAAAGACAAAAAGACAAAATGACGAAGTGGCATATAAGCAAATTCTTTCCCTGGGAAAGAAATTGCTTGGCCGTGTCCATTACTTTACTGTTTTCATAACTGTAGTGCGATCTCGGAGTTGGTATATTTAAGTAGGGGTGGGGGGCGAAGCCCCCCACTTTATGTTATGTTTTAAGTTTTTTTTTTTTTTTTTTGGAACAGCGATTTTTTTCCCTTGGAAAAAAAAACGCTGTTCTAAGCCTTCGAGTTTGTAAGCTTTCACTTACATGTGGTCGATAAATCATCGTTCACTTATCTAAGCCTTCGATGATTTAATGTAGACCCTGTCAAAACTGCTAGAATCACAAGCTGCTTTTGTATCACATATGTAACATCTTTTATTTTATAAGCTACTTCATTCACTATCACATTTATTACTAATGCAAACAATATTCCACTCATGCATATTTCTTTGCTCAGCCACACACTCAGTAACAATCTCAAACTATTATGTTGATATGCTGGCATATACTTTCCTGTTATCTATTCCATACTTCTCTATAACATCCCACAAAGTATCATGTCCTAAATGCCTTGTTAATATCACCTCCCATAAGTTTCACATCATCCCTTTTACTTATATCATCTATAATTTCTCTCAAAACCAATAAAAATTCTTGACATACCTCCCCTTTAATACCATAGCTACTTTCTTCCATAATATCTCTCATTTTTCCCACCATTCTCCTTTGTATTACTCTCATAAAAATGTTATAATCTGGTTTATTTAGTGTGATGGGTCTCAAATGTTTATGCCATTCTTCTCATTTTTCCTCCGTACCACTTTTAATATCCCACTATATAACTCTTCATAAACAAACCCTTCCTTCAACCATTCATTCAATGCATTTACAAAATACTCTCTATGCCAATCCATTCATTTCTTGTACATTCCATACCTATACCATCTGAGCCTGGAACTGAATCAACATTTACTTTTCTAAGTACTTCCTCCATTTCAGTAATGGTAATTTCTTTTACAATTTCTTCCTTAACTCTTTCTGGATTTTTTTTTTTTACTTTCAATTCTCTCGTATTTTCCTTCTTTTTACTTTTATACATATTTTCCATATGCTGTACTACAAAACTCCTAATTTGCTCTTGTGTTGTTTTCACCTCTCCTTTTACATTTTTCATTTCTGTCATTATACTAATATCCCTCTTTATTATTTTACCCAGTTATGCAGATATCGCCTTCCTACTGTCTTGTAAATCCTTTAATTTTTTCCCTTGATTTCTTTTATATATCTCATTTTCTTTATTATAATACCCTCTTGTATTATTCTCTAAATACTGTAATGCATTTCTATACATTTTCTCATACTTTACTTTCTCTTCCTTTCTTACACCATCTTGCTATTGGGAAAAAACACTTTTTATACTTCTTTTTAAATTCAGTTCACCATTTAGTCCAGTTTTTATAGAAGTCCTTCATAGTTACATGATCCTTCCATAACGTTTCCAATTTCATCTCATAATTTCTCAGTTATTCTTTTAATTCCTTTTCCTGTTTAAATATACTCCCTTTTTCTGTCACCTCCATCCATAATACTACATGGTCTGAAAAAAAAAAAAAAACATCACAACTGTATCACCATCTGCTACCTCTCAAGCCTTCTGACTATGCGAAATAATTGATTTCAGATCCAAGTGCCCTTCCTTCTATAAGGCCATTGACTTCTGCTTCACAAAGCTAATTTACCATGTTATGATTTCCTGTATTTTTTTAACATCTTTCCCTTGCTTTTTATATTTTCCCCTTAAATCACATAAAGTCCCCTGTAGTTATAATTTTCATGTTAACCACTACATAGCCTAATATTTAATGAAACAGATTATCTCTTTTCTTGCTAGTTATATATGCATATAATGCTATAATTGTATAAGCATGTTCTCTCCACCTGAGAATCACAACAGTTAAACAGCCAACACAGCCACTCCAGAACAACATTCATTTCCTAAGTTCCATATTCTATTCTATTCTATTATATTATACCATTTTGTATTCCCCCCACAATGTTTCTGTTTGCCATCTTTCTTCACTTGTCAGGAATCTTACATTCTCTAACAGAAAAACATCCACATGACATTAACACACCCTTCCAGTATCCCTATCCTTCTTACAGTGTTAATAATACTGCTCACATTTACAGAAAGTATTCTAAGTTTAGGGGAAATATTTTAAATTTTTCATTTTCTTATTTTTACTCTTTCCTCAACTGAATATTATTTCCTTGGCTTATATACAACTAACCTTTGATCCTTAGAATCAGATTTTCACTGGATAGAACTTCAAAAAAGTATTAGTATCAATCTCTTCTCCTGACCTCTCTTCCTGCATGCACCCTCTGTCTTAATTTTTCCCTTCCATATTTTTCTGCTTCTTCTTCTATAGTTTCTCCTTCACCTAGTTCACCCTTTCCCCAGCCTCATGTTGTTCCTTCTTGTGTATGATTTGTTCCCTGTTCCCTTCTTTTTTAATTATTTATAATTTGCTCTTGACAATCCTTCCACAAGTGTCAGTTCTTTTGCACAACCTACATTCAGGCACACACCTTCTTGCTGTATGTTCTTTCTGCCCACACTAGTTGCCTTGTACTTTGTCACAGTCATTAATTAAATGAGAATGGTCCCCACTAAAGAAACATAAACTATGCTGACCAGCATATCTTACTGTCCCTCTATGACCAATGACAAAAATAACACTTGGCAAGTGTTTCACCATTTATTTTCACATTTCAAAACAGCTTCAACCTTCTCCTTCCATTCTGTAAGTTTTTCTCATATGTTAACTTTCATTATCAACAGTTTCACACAGACCCTGCAAGCATTTTTAAACATTGTCTTCTTCCAGTTCATCAGTTTGAAACTGCAAAGTAACATTTTTTAACATTTAAGTTACTACCAGAAAACACGTAATTGTGCCACAGATAAATGTCCCTCCTTTGATATACATTTCCTGAAATGTCATCATCAGTCCATCAGTTAAGTCACAAAATATCTCCTTCGCAATATGTATAAAAGATTGAATTTGTTGACCTTTAAATGCAGAATAGTTGCCAATTTGCCCAGTGCATAATATCTATCTGTTACAGTGTCGTTTTTTTTTCTCATTCCCAAAATTGGTCTTTTCTTCTTTTTAAAAACAGTTTTACTTGCAGTTTGTTGCTGCTGTCCTTTTTGCCTGCTGTCACTGCTGTTTTAGTTACTGCATTATTTACTGCCACAAAACCAGACATCTTCTCAGTTTGTTGCAGCTTTTCTCTTTTACTTTCTGCTGCTGCAGCATAAGTTTTAACTGCTGCATTCTCTGCTACCATATCACCTGGTTCCTTTTCTACATTACCATCATCAGTACTTCTGAAAAGTTATCTGCCATCTTAACCCATGAAACAGCAGAAATGTCACCTGGGTCATTTTGCTCTATCATTTTTAACAGAACATCGTCTGCAATCCCTCTGACATCATTTCTGTTATCTGCACCACTTCAACAGACTTAGCTATTTCATTCTTCACTGAGAAAGCTAAATGCTACTCAGCTGTAAAATCACCCACACAGTAATCTTTGTTTACATTCTGATGCTCCATATCAAACAATTATTTCAACAGATTCTCACTTTCCACGTCTAAACTCTCCACAGGTTTTCTCTCCACCTCCATGCTGCTGCTTCCCTTAGGCCAATTCCTTAGTGCTGCTGGCGCTCACCAGTGCCATCTAGCATCTCTAAGAGTAGAAGAGGTTTCCCACTGTTCTGATTGGCCTAGTGGGACTAAACTTGTCACCAAAGGATGAGTAAAGTAAATAAAGTAAAACATACATGACTTGAAAAACTGTTCCATACAGATCTTATGCTTTCACTGTACTATTTCTTCCTTTCCACTGGGATAATGTTAATTCCTGTCATGCAATGCAATGTGCACATTATAAGTTCATCGGTAAGTACTAGGTTAGCTGTCCTTGCGGGCCATTTTAAGTAAAAACAACTTCCCTTTTTGTGCACAAAATAAACCATCCCATTTAGTTACAGATTGGCCATACCCATCCCATGGTTGCTAATTATATTTACCCTAATGAGAATAACTGTGACAATATCATAGATAATCTGAGGACCCCATGCATGGGATAGAGCATTTAGGAGCTGTGTCTGTCCATTAGTAGTACATGAGGCAGTCCTGGGGGGAAATTTTCTATTTCCCATCCAATGATCTAAGTATACTTGAAAATGGACAAGAATGAACTTTGTTTTATGTTTGTGGAGAATCTGTTCAACAGCAGAGGTATCCTGTAAAATATATCTGTCCCTCTTAACCATTTTGTTAATATTGCAGAAGAGATTTAGATCCCTAGAATGAGTATTTCTAATGCCATTTGACTTGCTGATGTGCAGTAAATCCATCAGTAATTGGTTGGAGGATGCCTTGTATGCCAGACACACATCGCCTCTTAACAGCCTGTAGGCTACAGAGTATAGTGACAGTGCTTTCAGTCATTCCATGTAGGACATGTTGTTTAGGCCTTGAATCCTTTTAGTAAGGTATCTCTGTGGGCATTCCAGTTGATGCATGAATCTGGAGAGATACATGCCAAATGGGGCATTATATTCCGTTACTGACCTAATGAGGGATGAGTAAAGGTGGACAATGACATCTCTTTTTCTAGACACAATCTCGTTGCATATAAGTTGTGCAATATAGAAGGATTTCATTACAACAATAGACACATGTTGGTCAAACGTTACTGTCTACATAAGTGCGCAAATCCTAAAGAATTGGGTCAGATCTTTGGGCGTATTATCAATGTGCACATTAAGTTCAGAGAATATTTGAGAATGTACAAGTAAAAAACAAAAAACTTTGTTTTGGCCTTCTGACCCTTTAAATTTATAGTTTAGTGAGTACAATCCATGCAGTAATTATTTTATGCTAAGTATCATTCTTGGTATCTTTTCTGTGATACTACAATCTCTGTTGATAGGATTCCACATACAGTGTTACATAATTCCAAATATAGTCTCATCAGACTAACATAAAGGGAAGATATAATCTTTGGACTTCAAATGACAATAAATCTTAAAACTCCAGCCATTTTCTTTCTTATTCTTCTGCAGATAAATTTTGTGTGCTGCTCACAGCTGAGGATAGTGTTAATAGTAATGCCTATTTCAGTGTATTCACTGACCATCTTAAATTCCTCTTTTTGCCCACTTGTAACATTTATAGGTTCATAGGTTTATACTAGGCTATCTGCCCTAAGGCATTTATAAGCCTAGTCCAAAGTTTTGTGGCTTACGCCACCCCTTATATGAAAAAATACTGTACCCATTAGTTTGCTGTGCCTCTGTCCAGCAGTGACACAGAGATGATTCCTGGGGTAAACCTACGATCTCCCATCCACAGGTCAAGATTTCTCTTGAACAGAGCCAGCGAGGTGCTCTGCCTCACATGGACCGGGATTTTATTCCACAGCATAGGGAGTCTCTGAGTGATAAATCTATCCCTCCAGCACATCCTATTTATATCCGTGCTAAGGTTTAAGTCGCTTGCTCTAGTGGTTTTGGTGGATTTGGATTTTTTGAGGTGGAGCATGTCCATTAATTCCGGGTTGGACATGGCCTTGTATGTCAGGCACATGTCACCTCTGAGCAGACGGTATGCGACTGAATAGAGCTGGAGTTTCTTCAATCTGGCAGCATATGACAGATTTTGGAGTCCCTTTATCCTTTTGGTGAGGAACTTTTGGGGTCTCTCCAATTGCTGCAGATGTCGGGTGAGATACATCCCGAATGGGGCATTGTACTCGATCATTGGTCTGATAAGTGAAGAGTACAGGGGAACAATGACCTCACTAGATCTGGATGTGAATCCCTTCATGATCAGGTGGGCAATGTAGAAGGTCTTTCTAACCACTTTAGCAACGTGAGTGTCAAAAGAAAGGCCACTGTCAACCTGGGTCCCCAGGTCCCTGATAACCTCTTCTGTGCTTAGTGGATTGCCACCTATATGGTAGCTTGGGGTTACCTTGTTTTTCCCGAAGGGTATGACTCTACATTTTTTGAAGTTTAACTTGATCACCTTTCTCTGGCTACATCTCATGACTGCATTTTTGCCTTGGTTTACAACCAGTCTCTTCAGAGTGGCCAGTGCCTTGATTTGTTCAGTCATCTTTTGCACAGGTTGTGCTCACCCTACCCACCCTGTAATGCTTATAATGTTGTCGAAATCTGAGGCATACAAGCTGCATTGCTTAATATTATTCCATCCAAGATGTATTGCACTTTTACCCTGCTTTGCACATAGTGCAACTCCCTTCATTGCTGGTGTCATAAAATATGTCAGAGATGTATTTTGAAGAGTGCCCTACCAGGCTATAGTTACACCCCTCCGTAATATTTTCACACGGCACTACTTTCTACTGTACATTAATAAACCATAGTATGGTGCTGTTCACCTGAAACTAATGTGCACTTGTGGCCATTGGGCAGACTCACAAATCTGTTTCTACATCACATGTCTGTCTGACTCATGATCTAAACCCCAGTCTCAGAATTTCACACAGTATATTTGTCTACAGGTAGCAGTGAGCAAGCACTCATTTATTTTATAAAAAAGTAGAGTAATAAAGTAACATAACATGCATAAGAGATCTGTATGCAATAGGAAAAACAGTGATACATGTAGTTTTCATTTGGTTCTCACTTTAATATCCAGCAGGGGTACATTTTGTACTGACTCTGAATGTCTTTCCTATGTCTGTGATTTCTGCTGATGCTTCCAGCTTCCTCTCACATCCCAAACACATTTCATAGTTTATAGTGATCCTCCTAAGTGTGTGTGTGTGTGTGTGTGTGTGTGTGTGTGTGTGTGTGTGTGTGTGTGCGTGTGTGTGTGTGTGTGTGTTAGCGTGTGTGTGTGTGTTAGCGTGTGTGGCGTCCCCTGCGCACCAGCCTTTCACAGGCCTGGGGGTTTGTTCTTTGTGTTTCTTATAAGAATGCCTTGAGCAATGCTTTACGGCATTATAACAGCATGCATCCACATAATTTAGAGAAAGGGTTAGTGAAAAGTGTATTGGTTAGAACAAAAAGTTTGACTACAGAAGTAGATGTTTTAGATAATATGGGTGCAGATTCATTAAAAAGGGATATCATAGGGGTGTGGTTGATACTGTGATCAAGACTGCCCATGAGGCAGGTAATCGCAGTGATCAAATGGAAAAGAATACCAGCTGGCATACACTGATGACACTGCCATATTCATTAGATTCAAGTGCAATAAAGGAAGCAATAAACAACAACTGGAGAATGTTAAGGGGTAGTGAAGATGTGCTCAATAAAACTGGGTTTATTAACAACAGATGTAAGAATATGAAAAATATTTCTGAAGCGGATACCAACAAAATTGTAGAAAAGGAAAGTAATCCATACACTTGTATCTTTTAGTTATATGTGGAAACATAAACATGTGTTCATGAGAACAAAAGTGCATGGTGGACACAAGTGTAGATCTGTATATACACACAAGAAGCATATTTGTTTACATTTTCATGTTTTAGGTTCATCAAAATGCACAACTTTGGTCATAATACCTAAATAGAGTAATTATACATATATATAAAAAATATTTTTCACAGATATATGTTGTCATCAATTATAGGTTATCTTGAAGTGTGGGATAGAGAATTGTGAGGTAAACAAATTTATTAAGTAAAAGTTTTTTTAAAGTATTAATTATTAGTATAATTACATTTCATGAATTGATATATAACTAATAGATTTAATACATACAGTACATATATGTACTTATATATTAATGTATATATTCATTGAATTTGTCATTATAGATTTTGATTACTAATTCATAGAAAAATGTTTGGGAAAGTATATATCTTACATCATTTCCTGTTGCTTTGTATAAAACGGGAGTGGGGGAGATCTCCCGTTTTTTCTGAAGAAGTTCACGGAAAAATAAAAAGTGAAAGAAAGCGCTAATTTTTATCTGGCTGTGTGGATTCCTTTTGGTTTTGCTGGCTGCTGTGATTTTTCGTTTTTTATTAGTTACTTCGGTTCATTCCGATATCGTTTGTGGTTTTTGCTAATTCATTCAGTGGTTAGTTCAAACTAATAAGGATGGCCGCAGAAGCTTCCTCCCAGGATACGCTACTGGATGTATCCATATATCCGACACCAGGCACGGACGGAGCTGACAGAGCTGAAGAGCGGAAGCAGTCTAAGGGGCCTGAGCAGGACTTAATAGACTCTATTACACAAATTGTGTTAAGTTGCTTAAAAGACAGACCACTTCCGAAGGGAAATGAGCAATTGTTGAATAAGACAACTACTGTTCCAGATAGCGTACGTAGGTCTGGAGCAATGTCTGATAAAACTGAGAATGTAAATGTTCCTTTATTGACGAACGGAGAGGAAATTGCAGACAAAGTACGACTAGAACACACTGGCAGTATCTGGGGATATATTTCTAAAGAATATGACAATCCATTCACTGAAGTTAAAGAAGCAATGGCTGCAAAATCAGTAAGTAACATCAACAATAATTTGCAGAGTTGTAAAAAACAAATTTTTGACTTAGAAAGACTAGTTACAAGGCACGCTACGCTACGCTTAGAAATTCAATACCTAAGTGAATGTATTTCAAGGAATATAGTACCCCAGGGACTCAGGACTGCAAAATTTCCGAACTGTGTGAGTCCTGGGGATGAACTTTGTAATGCTTTGATCAAGTTATATAATGATACAGGTGTTGCCATGATGCGCATTCTAGTAGCACATTATGAGACCGAATTGCGCCAAATAACTAACGACATCAAAAGTTTGGATGACAAGATTAAACACTTTTCATGTTTTTCACAGCTTGTTTCTTTATACAATAGTATTGAAGCCAAAACCAATAGGTTTCGGGCTATGATTATTGCGAGAAAGCAAAACAAAATGAGAAGGGACATTATTTCCTATGGGGCGAATGAAGCATATATTTGTGCTTACATTGAAACAAAAAATGACAATAATAATTTTAAGAAAGACTGTCTAACATCATTGAACAGTTTTGGCAAGGAGACAGTTACTGATATTTCAAACAACAATCACACGTCTCCTTCTATAATTTCTGCAACTTCTTCGACTACAAATCTGGTACCGATTGAGGGCCAGAAAGAAGATGAAGTTAACAACAGACATGTAACAGTTAATGTAGAGGCTTCTGATAACAACGAAGTCTCGACCTCTACTAGTTTTGCAGAAATTGTCAGTTCTAACACCAACCAAAGGGGTGGTCCTTTTCACCCACACAGTACCCAAACCAAGAGGACTACCAGGTGGTTCAATTCCACCCAATACAAGGGGAAGTTCAAAGGGAAGAACAAAAAGAGGTGGTGATAGTACCACCGGTGGACAATGACTTTTCCATTACTATTGTTAACTATAGTGACTGTTTACTATCAGAATCTTGTGAAAATGTGTTGAAAAAAGGTTTTAATTTTATTCCATCTAACAAGGTGGAATTTGGTAAATTGTTGGTGGATTTCAGACTTTTTATGCGCAAATTGAATTTAAAATATATTTTAAAGGATGTTTCCATAAATAATTTAGAACAAAATAAGGTATTAAGGAAATCAAGCACTTTTAATCCTTCTTTAGTAAACACACTTCATGTTTTTCAAAAGATCTGTGAAAACGAATTTAGGGAAATGACTACAAGTGATGTACATAACAATTTGACAGTAACAGAACGTGATGCTTTGTTTAATTTATCTAGCGCTAATGACATTAGAGTCATGAAAGTGGACAAAGGAGGAAAGATCGTGGTCATGAATAAAGTTGACTACGATAAATCCATTTCATCTCTGCTTAGTGACACTGATAATTATTCTAAAGTTAATATAGAATTAATTCTGAATAGTTATAGAAAGGTCAACACATTACTGTTTGACATGATGTGTCAGGAAGAAATCGATAATATAGATTACGAATTTATGTTGATAGAGCAACCTAGGATGGCCCATTTCTTTGGTATCCCTAAGTTACAACATGATACTGAAGATTTAACATTTAGGCCCATAGTATCAGCGAAACATTCAAAAACGGAAAATATTTCTGTATGGTTGGACAACATTTTGAATCCAATAGCACAAAAAGCTGAATATTTTTTAAGAGATTCTTGGCATTTATTGGAAATATTAAAACAAGGAAAGTTTAAACTCAATAATGTGAATTTTGCAACTCTTGATGTCAAGAGTTTGTACACTTCTATTGACCAAGAGGTAGGTATTGATTACCTGAGGAACTTTCTTACACATAATACAGTTTTGGGAAATTCAAGAATTTGTACTATTTGTTCTCTAATGGAAGTAGTACTAGACAATAACTTTTTTAAGTTTAATAACAACATTTACAAACAAACATCTGGAGTGGCAATGGGGGCTAGGTTAGCACCAGCATTTGCTAACATTGTCATGTCAAATTGGGAACAAGAACATCTAAAAAAGCACCCAAATTTTGTGAAGGCTATTTTCTATGGCAGGTACATAGATGATTTGTTTTTCCTGTGGACAGGGGACAAAATTGAGTTTGACAACATGGCGAAGGACTTAAATAAGACAACAAACTTCTTGTTTTTCAAATCTAGTGGTTATGAAAGGTTAATTAATTATCTTGACATATGCCTTTACATTGATTGGGCCAATGAAATCTTACACAGCAAAATATACAGAAAACCATGTTTTACTAACCAATATCTACATAAAGACAGTCTTCACCCAATACACATGAAGAAAAATGTAATTAAAGGTCAAATGATTAGACTGAGTAGGTTAACGTCAGAAGACAATATTTATTATGAAGAACTATTATTGTTAAGAAAATTGTTTTTGGAAAGAGGTTACAATAGACACTGGATAAAGGGGTTAGAAAAAGAAGTAAGAAAACTTAGAGATGGTGTTGCTAAGCCAATTCTTACCACCACAAGTATTGAAGTAATGAGAGAAGTTTCACTGGGACATACAGATAAAAGAGATGACAATGATTTCTTTACTGCTTTTCCTTTGCCAATATCTAATGAAATGGGATTCATTAGAGGAATTATAGAAAGAAATTGGAGGATTATTCTTGGTAATAGAAAACTTATGTCTTGCGTAGGGACAAGACCAAATTTTACATATAAAAATGTGATCAATATAAAAAATATTTTGGAATACCATAATAACTTAAGAGAGACATCAACAAGAGAAATTAATAAAAAGAAAGGAACTTTTGCGTGCAAAGATTGCAGGCAATGTCGTTATGTTAGCAACACCTCTTTTGTGACACTGAAACACATAAATAAAACATTTTGGGCACATAAGTATTTCAACTGCCACAGTGACCATGTAGTATATATTGCAACTTGCATGACATGTGACAATTACTATATAGGTAAGACTAAGAGAGTGTTGCATCGCAGGATTTATGAACACAATCTAGCGATTAAAAATAAAGACAAGAACAATTCCTTAGCAAAACATTCCCAGTTATGTGTAGATTTCAAAAAGTTTGAATTTTTTGTTTTAGATTCCGTTGAGAAGGGCTTATTAATTGGAGACACAAATAATAGGTTAGAACAAAAAGAGGCAATATGGCAGCTATGTTTAGGAGTGGATGAACCTCTGGGGTTGAATGAAGTTATAAATATAAAATGTTTTCTGACACATAGATAAGTAATTAAACATATTCATATTATATATAAGTATGAATTTGTAATTGATTAATGTTGATAATTTGTAGTATTAGGTTTGTTTTACAACAGTATGTGTAAATACAGATTGAAAAAATCTTTTAGTTATATGTGGAAACATAAACATGTGTTCATGAGAACAAAAGTGCATGGTGGACACAAGTGTAGATCTGTATATACACACAAGAAGCATATTTGTTTACATTTTCATGTTTTAGGTTCATCAAAATGTACTACTTTGGTCATAATACCTAAATAGAGTAATTATACATATATATATAAAAAATATTTTTCACAGATATATGATGTCATCAATTATAGGTTATCTTGAAGTGTGGGATATAGAATTGTGAGGTAGACTAATTTATTAAGTAAAAGTTTTTTAAAAGTATTAATTATTAGTATAATTACATTTCATGAATTGATATATAACTAATAGATAGATTTAATACATACAGTACATATATGTACTTATATATTAATGTATATATTTATTGAATTTGTCATTATAGATTTTGATTACTAATTCATAGAAAAATGTTTGGGAAAGTATATATCTTACATCATTTCCTGTTGCTTTGTATAAAACGGCAGTAGGGGAGATCTCCCGTTTTTTCTGAAGAAGTTCACGGAAAAATAAAAAGTGAAAGAAAGCGCTAATTTTTATCTGGCTGTGTGGATTCCTTTTGGTTTTGCTGGCTGCTGTGATTTTACGTTTTTTATTAGTTACTTCGGTTCAGTCCGATATCGTTTGTAGTATGGGTATGTTATTTATACGATCTAGTGTGACAATTCTTTTGCAGAGTAACAATGGAATGATGCAGAAGATAGAATTAAATGCTGACAACAATGATATATTCTGAGATAGTTTAAAGAGAACACCATATAGGTTTATTGAAACAACAGCTAAAAGACATTAAACTGGGAACAGAAAGCAGTATTTACTTATGTGCAACATGTAACAAATGACTGTACTAATGAAGTTTTAAATAAAATAGTGTTTAGCTGTATAAATTTGAGCTAATAGCTATTTGCCTGATTTAGCCATTGTCGAAATATAGACACTTGTATTTGTTCCTAATAAACTGAAGGAGCTTCTTTTCAAATGTACTTAATGTAGATCAGAGTGTGTGATGTAACTTTAAGAAACATTCCAGTCAGTGGGCATATGCATATAAGTACTGTGCACGTGCTACCAAGAGTGCCATTTTGAGTGAGCAGCCAGAGTTAGAGCATGCATGTATGTAGTTAGTCAGTTAGATAGTCTAAGTTTAATGTTCCTGCCATCCATCCTGATGTGTTTGTATACACTAAACTAATCAAACGAACACCCAAGCCTCAATGTCTTTTTAATGTACACAAGAAGAGTGACATGGTGTCAGAAGTGGGATCCAGAGTCACAGCCATGAGGCTACCAGTTAAAGTTGGAGGAATATATAGGAATGGATCATCCCAATTTTTCAAATGACTCACAAAACAGGTCAGAAATGAATTTTCGGTACTGAAACTCACTTAAATGATTTCTTTCATTACAAATGTAAAACAAAGCACTCAGAACACTCAGAACTAATTTCTTATTAAAATAAATATTCAAAGCTGTGACATATTGATAAAAATATTCAAAATAGTTACAAAAATGTTTGAAACAATATGTGAATCACATATAATGTACAAAAAAGGAAAACAACCATATTTTTCCCTATGTACTACTTTTTCACATTAACTAAAGCTATTCAAAGTATACAAAGTATGCAAAGTGTTTTTAAGTGTGTGCAGTATTACAGTGCAGTTATTTCACAAAGTACAGTTATTTCAAAGAATATTTTGCAGAGCACAGTCTTTCGAAGAGCTTATTGTGCATTTGACTATTATTACAGGTACCTGGTGTGTTTGCATGTTCATACATAATTACAAGGGCCAAGATTGCATTGTGTTTTACTATAATCTGTGGGCATGGCAGAAGGCTTACGCAGACCTGCACCACTTGTGTTTAATAACAATATTGCAGAAAATTGGAGAGTGTCTGAACAGGAATACAGTATTTTCATACAGGCTGCTTTTTCTGACAAAGACTTATATACAAAGCATTTATTCTGCTTAGCTGGTTTAACTGTTTCAGAGCCATTGAAAGAGAGTGTTCATTTGTGTATGCACCTGCTGTGTTTGCAGAGAAGAGGGATGACTGCCATATTGTGGTACCGGCTGAAACGCAGGAAGACTGTGAGTGCTTAAAATGTAAATTTCGAGAAATGTGTAACCCCGCCAATGAATATTACAATGGAAAGGCACTTATTTTACACAAGGGATAAAAACCTGGTAAAACTCTTGCAGCATATATAACTGATTTAAAATGTGCAGATTTGGTGATTTGAGAGATGAGTTGATAAAGGACAGGCTTGTGTGGTATTAATAATGGCACAGTAAGAAAGATTTTGCTTTGAGACAGTGATTTGACATTAAATAAGGCCACTGAGATTTATCAGATATACAAGCTCACAGAAAAGCACACAAATATGCTTACAAATGAGAAATGCATGCTTCATGCACCTTCCAAAGCTAATGTTGATTGTATGCAGCACATGGTTAACAGATATAAGCCTAAGTGTGTGGTTACTTCAGTGAAACCCAGAAAATTTCTAGCAAATTCCAAGGTATGTTCTGTAAAACAGACATGCTCAGTGAAGCACAAGGGTGAGTCAGACAACTCAAAGCGTGTGCCCTCACCTAGCCTCATAGTCAGCTGTCATAATTGTGGTGGTAACCATTAACCCAAATGAGAAAAGTGCTTAGCTTTTGGTCAGCAGTGTCATTCTTGCAATACGTGGAATAATTTCAAAAGGTTTTGTACATCAAATAAGGCACATTATTTTATTAAAAGTGGGCATTCCAAGAGGCAAGTTGATCAATTAGAAAACTGCAACCCTACTTTTTCTGTTGATGGTGCACCTGTGCTTGGTGAAATAGTCAATGCAGTAGATTTGCTGGAAAATCATGAAATCTTTTGTATTGTTTTGATTACTGGGAGTCTCGTACAGCTCAAAGTAGATACAGGCTCAAAGTGCAATGTTATGTCAGCAGAAACATTTGCTAGAGTAAAAGCTGCAGAGCAGCTTGATTTGACAAAGTGTGCAAAGCTTGTTGCTTATGGTGGTGAAGAGATTCAAACCGAAGGCTCAATAGTGCTTTCATGTCACTCTGCTGGGAACAGCTATGACTTACAATTTTACATAGTCAAGAGACACATGCAATCATTTTTAGGCCTCAAAGACAGTTTGAAAATGGGACTGCCTTCATTTGATAAAGAAGTCCATCATGTAAGTCTGAACGACAACAGCTCAAATTCTGCTCAAACTATTTTTTTTGAGTATGCTGATATTTTTGCAGACAAACTAGGCAAGCTACCAGTTGCGTACTCCATGAAGTTAGCCCCAGAGGTCAGCCCAGTTATCTGACCAGCACGGAAAGTTCCAGTAGCTATGTAGAACAGAGTCAAAGCTGAGTTAGACAGAATGGTAAGCTAAGAGTAATTTGTCCAGTAGAAGAACCTACAGAATGGATATCCTCCATGGCAGTAGCTCATAAGAAAAGCTCAGGTATTATCCAAATATATATTGATCCAAGAAATTTGAACAAAGCATTAAAAAGGCCTCATCATCCAATGCACACAGTCAGAAAGGTTGCTGCCCTCATGCCAAATGCCAATGTTTTTTCTGTCTTAAACGCAAAGAGTTAATTTTGGCAAATGTTGCTTGACCGTAAATCTTCGTTGTTAACCACATTTGGAGCACCATTTGGAAGATACAAATTTCTGAGAATGGCATTTGGAATAAATTCTGCCAGTGAAGGCTTTCAGTGTGCAATGGAGCAAAATTTGTGGGCTATCCATGTGCCATTATAGTAGATGATATTCTAGTAGGAGCCAATGGTGAAGTCAAACATGACAGAAACCTCAAGAAAACTCTGGAAAGAGCATGTAAAGTGAATATTAAGCTGCATCTTCAGAAGTGCAAATTTAGACTAGGAGAAGTTACTTATGTTGGTCACTTGTTTACCAGTTCTGGCTTATGACCAGATCCTTCCAAGCAATCAGCAATTCTTGAGATGCCACCTCCAGACAATGTTCAAGCCCTTCACCATTTTCTTAGCATGGTCAACTATCTAGGCAAGTTCTTTCCAGATTTAAGCCAACTTTCAGCACCGCTAAGAAAGCTGACATGCAAAAATGTAATTTGGCCATGATCAGAACAGCTCCAAAGAGTATTTGATGTCCTGAAACAGAAAATTGCCAGCCCACCATCTCTCAGCTACTATGATATTCACAAACCAGTTACTCTTTCCTGTGATGCTTCTAGGTTTGGTGTAAATCCAGTCATTCTTCAAGAGGGTAGACCAGTAGACTATTCATCAAGAACTCTTACCCAAACCAAGATGCAGTATGGTCAGATTGAGAAAGAACTTTTGGCAATTGTGTTTGCATGTTTGAAGTTTCATTATTATATTTATGGTTGACCTATTTAAACTGAAACAGATCACCAACCTTTAGCAACTATTTTGGAAGCCCTATGTATACAGCTCCTGCCAGATTGCAATGCATGATGCTCAAATTGCAGAAGTACAAGTTCAAACTTGTTTACATGAAAGCCAAACTTCTTTATCTTGCTGATAGCTTATCCAGATCACCCAGGCAAAACACAGACCAGCATAACAATGAGCATCTTGATTTTGAGGTCATGGAAGTGATAACTTTTTCTTCCCCATGTCTTGATGAGCTCAGAACTCATACAGCTTCAGATGCAATTCTCCAGAAGCTTAACCTCTTTATCAGTCAAGGATGGCCTTTAAAGTAATCTTGTTTACCAGTAGAAGTGCAGCAGTATTTTGTATACAGAGATGAGATTTTGTCAGGCAAAGGTATCATCATGAAAGGTCCTAAAGTGACTGTTCCAAAATCCTTGCAACAAGAGTACATTCAGATTTTGCATCATAGCCACCCAGGAACTGCTTCTACCAAAAGAAGGGTGAGAGGACTAGTATTTTGGTCTTCTATGTCAAGAGATATTGAGAAAGTACTTTCATCTAGTTTAGTATGTACAAAGCCGCATCAACAAAAAGAAACAATTCATGTAAGCCGGATTCATGAACTACCTTGGTCTACAGTAGCCACATATATCTCTGAGTGGAATGGTCAACACTACTTGGTGTTAGTAGACTGTTATTAAAATTGGTTTGAGATTGACCTACTTCCCAGCCTGACTTCCAGTGCTGTCATTAGTAAGTTGAAGAAACATTTTTCTGTCCATGGTAGTTTGCACAGAGTTATTTCTATCAATGGTGCACAGTTTACTAGTCAGTTCAAGACACTTGCAGAAGCATGTGACTTTGTGCATATTACAAGTAGTCCTGAGTACCCACTGTCAAACAGCTTGGCTGAACATGCAGTTCAAAGTGCAAAACAGCTGTTAGAGAAATCCAGATATGACCATACTGATTATTTTTCTAAACTTGTTAAATCTCAGAAACATTCCTCGTGATAATCATCTTGGTTCACCTGCCCAGAGACTTATGTCGAGACAAACCAGAACCACGTTACCAATTAGTAGTAATTTATTGGTTCCATCTGCTAAGAACAACAAAGCAGTAAAAGCCCAGCTGTTGGAGTGTTTGTCCCAGACGTCTTACTATGATAAAATTAGCAAACCACTCCATTGTTTACAAAAATGGGAGATAGTGAGGATGCAGACATCAAAAGGTTTTGATTGCATCAGATTTGTGAAAAGTTTGTGTCAAGAGCCGAGATCATACATTGTGGAATCACAAGGAATGGAATTCAGATGAAATCGGAAGCATTTGTTACCAGTGTCCGAACTAGTGTTACAGCAGCTTGCCTGTGACAAAGACTCTAGTTCTCAGAGTGACTTGTCCACTGTTCCTGTTCCAGAGGACATTCCATCAACAATCCCTGTTCCTGAGAAAATCCCATAAAATCCTCAAGCAGAACATTCCCCAATGACTGTCCCTGTCACTTCACCCAGTCCTAACTATTACTTTTTGAGATCAGCTTGCATCTCAAAACCTAGTTCCAAATACACGGCAACCTGGACATGACTGTTGTTTTCTTAATTAGTGTCTGTGTAATCACATGCCTATTGAAATGTCATTGCTTATATGAGACAGCTCAGTAAAGAGGGAGGCTGTAGATCAGTGTGTGTGATGTACCTTGAAGAAGCATTCCAGTCAGTGGGCACGTGCATGTAAGTACTGAGCACATGCTAGCACGAGTGCCATTTTGAGAAAGCAGCCAGAGTGACACCATGCATGTATGTAGTCAGTCAGTTAGTTAGATAGTTCATTTAAGTTTAATGTTCCTGCCATCCATCCAGATGTGTATGATATACAATAAACTACTTAAACAAACACCCAAGCCTCAATGTCTTCTTAATGTACACAAGAAGAGGGATACTTAATTCCTGTTGTTTTCTGACATTTTAAGTTAATGAGTTGCAGGTGCAATTTTGAAAAGCTTGTCCACCTATTGACTTGTTAAAATGGGTCATAACAAACATATTGCATATTAAGTGAATGCAAAGTTGCTCTGGAGATTGTCAGTGAGAATCTGCTGGGATTTCCATAAAATTAAAAAATAAATAAATTTAACATTGACAGATTTTGTCAGGTCTTATCAAAACTTGAAATCTGAGTACATTTGTTAGTTTGTTTTGGGTTTGACAGTGAACCAACTTTTTGGACTTCAGGACATAGAGGAAATGTATAAAGATTTAATAGAAAATATACATAGTTTAAGCAAATTTAAGTTACAAGGTAAAAAGAAAGCATTATTGGATGTTTCTGCGGCAGCAAACTCACTTCAGCCTCATTATGTAGGGGTGAAAAGTTTAGGTATCTCTCTCTGTGCTGTGACAATGTCAGGTGCAGCAAACATGACAATTTAATTTTCCGTTACACTCACTGTTTCTAGATTTCTTGTCTCAGTCCACATATTCAGCCATCTATCATATACTGACACATGCTGTCTCTGTTAAATTTTAAACGGTAAGCTATATACTTTTCATATGCTAATAATCAGACCACTGCCTCAGCTTAACATAATTCACCTAAACTTTATCCTTAGGCTCATTTCTTATTGTTTATCTGAACTAGAAATTCCAGGAAATTCATTGTATTTATCATGAAGGCTTAACTTTTAATTTTAGCTGTTTATCAGTACAAACCAGGTTCTTTTAGTGATTAGGACACACACAACTGATATTATTTCAGTTAAAGAGAGAGACAAAATTTAAACAATCTGCCTCTCTAATACAAATGATGGCATTTTGTACTTGTAGCAGAACAATTACTTGTTTTAATATCTTTCAAATCCTGTTAGTGGTATAATGTGTTTCTTTTAATTCTCCAAAGACTGTAAGGCAGTTAGCAGAAATCTTAAAGTGGATTTAGAGCTTTTCTCCAAGGGCCTCTGCTGAAAATGGGCCATTGATCAGTCGGACTTCCTAAATTACCAATAGACAAGTAGAATAAATAAAAAAAAAAATGTCTTAAATGCAAATAAGCTGTAAATTAATAAGATAACATGCTTTCATTTGCATGTTATAGCCAATCAAATAAACTGTGAATTTTTATGCTTCCATTTATTTTATATGATTCTATATTTTACAGTGGAATTGGGATATTAAGAGAATTAAGCGGACTTATTTTTGATGGCTAAAATTTTGAAAGCCTTCAGAAAGGTCCTGAGTGAGTAATGAATAAATGAGTAAACAGGACACTCAGCCAAACCAATTAGTAAAAGGTTACAAGAAATCCTAGCCAAGCTAGAGTTTTCCCTGTTATGATTCCTTAACCTGTTGTAAAAGAGGATAATGGGATATATGCAAACGAAAGAATATTATCATCATGTAGTCAAAGTGGTTCAGGAAATAAACAGATGACAATGGATTCAGTTAACATGATTTTCATGGAAATTATACTGCAAGATGTGGGTCTGAATAATTACCATCTTGAGAAGTGTAAACCTATAGGACATTATACAAGATGTCATTATAGTGCATGATTTTCTTTTTTTTTTCCCATTTCAATTCTGTGTTGGATCTCTGAAAAAAATGCCATCTGTAAACTGGTTGTTGGTTGATTTTGTGAGTAGGTTAAAGTAAGGTTTTTACTGTAATAAAATATAATTATTTCTCTTTTTCTAATTAAAAGGCTTTTTTACATTAATGAAAAGGTAAGAAAGTACAGTGTATTCTTCTAAAGTATTTGTCATGTAATGAATAAGAAACTCAAATGTTATTATGCTTTTTCAGATTCTTTTCCTCAAAAGAGGAAATGTTGGAACTGTGAGTGCTGTTTTGAGTTATGTACATCATATTAAGTGGGATGAGTTAACAGGGGTGTGTTGTCATGTATTCTTAAAATCTGTATGAAAAAATGATTCCTTCAACCTTCATTGTCTAACTGTGCGACTCTGAGCAAATCACGTAACCAGACACTGCTCCCGGGCTGAGTCTAAAAAAGGTCCATGGAGATTAATGCTGTATCCCTGAAAACAAATAGAAATAAGTAAATTATGTAAAGTATATTTTACTGATATTCGTTAGCGTAGTATGCACCTATGAACCTATAAAATCCCAGGTTCCTCTTGAAATTGTGAGGAGCATAATCAGGATCCACAGAACAGCTAGACTTAGTGTGAGAAAAGAGCAACACCTGCACTTAATCATGTGCCCCAGAATGTTCCCATTAGTCCAAGGCACATTAATATTATAACTAGTATACGTAGGTAGCAGAGGTGGGGATGGGGAAGATCCCTGCAAAAACTCTTTAACAGTGGTACTCTGAGTTTGGAGATTTGCCATTGTTTCTGTAATTTACACTTTATTTTTCACAGTTATTCAACTTACAGCTATGGGCATTGAAATTAGAACAGGGATCATAAAAGCACACTACTTCCCTGTCTGTACTGATCTTGCATTTATTAAGAGCATAGCTAAAGCTAAATGTTTGTTCAGAAAATATAACTTAGACGGTACTATTGACTGGATCAGATTATTAGGAGAGCATAACTCTTTAGTAAGCATTGTCCATGAAAAACTCTTACTCCATATTAGTATTCATGCTTCAAAACTCACTTCACCCAGTGCAAGTAGAAGAGACAGTGTTAAACCTTTCCAAGCCAAATTTCAATTTACAAATATTTGATTTTTTTCACATAATCAAGAGTGAACACAATTTAGTGATACACACACACACACACACACACACACACGCGCATGCACGGATGCATGCACACACACACACACACACACGCATGCATGCGCACACACACACACACACACACACACACACACACACACACACACACACACACACACACACACACACACACACACACATACATACACACACACACACACACAAAACAATTCTGTTAACTTATCATAGACCACATGAGAAGAGCTTGCTATATGCACGTCTGGAAAAGGAAGATGTATCACAAGGCATGATTATATGCCTTCTCTGCATCCACAAAACTCCTGCTACCCCTTCAAAATCTGTGCAAAGATAAACAGTTGATCTAGTATTCCATGACCAGGATAGAATCCTTATTTTTTTCTCCTGACACAGAGCTTCATGCAGCTTTCTCAGGTTGAACCTGGTGGGTGAGCCAGCCACCAGCTACTTGCCAGTGAACACTACTACAGACCTGGTTCCAGCAGCTGGTCCCAGTATTCCTGTTTCAGGTGAGGTTCTTGAGGTCCTTTGAATGAACCATTTTGGGGACATTATGGATTACCAGTTCTCTGATGACTCCAAAAATGCCAGTTTGCCAATGTTGACTGTACCAAGAACATAAAGCCTCAGACAACACAGCTCTAAGGATCTAAAGGGTACACAGACTTTATAAGGTCACAGTTCCCAAAGGAGATAATGTTTGTTTATTTATTTGTATTTGTTTTCTGGGGTACAGGACTCACAGGAAACAGCTTGCTAGCTCTTTAATCCTGTAAGCCAACTGCCATTCATTTGTGACTTTACTGAAGCAGCCTTGTGGCAGAGGGCAGCACGGGAATGGAAGGATGAGCTATTACAGAGGTAGCAAGCAGACTAACTCTGGGGGATACTATAAGGAACATTGGTTCCATGCAAAGCTATAATGCAATATATGCAAATGGTAAGGAAGCATTACTTATTTGAGTTGCATTTTTTCCCAGGTAAACAGATGAGGAATCAGGTTATTTGCCTCAAGTCTGCTAACATATCCGTGATACACACAGTTAATCATTTGGGTGAAAAAAGGTAATATGTCAGTTAATTAAACATTTACTCTGCATGGTTTGGAACTGAATGTAACTATCAGAATGCAGCATGTTAAGATTATGGACATCTCCTTTGCTGGCTCTGTGTGTCCCTCATTGTGGGCCTCATTCTGGAAGCTGACACAGGAATCGGCAATTAGGTCTTAGGCAGGTACACTGTTCATATGTTCATGTAAGTATTAGGCAATCAGTCTACAGAATATTAAGATCCTAACCAGTAAATGATATTTAGACGTTCCCTCCAGCCTCACAAGATCAACTGGGGTAGAATTTCATGCCACCCATCTAGTTATCTAGGATTACCTTGAAGGTGGAAAGGGTGCAACCCATCGTGATACATAGTGGAAGTTTGTTTCTGATGTGGGGGTACATTGGGATAGGAATCTATCAGCCAGTGTGTCTTACTTAACTGCTGCTCAAGGCTTAGTTACATTATCTGAGTGTGCAAAGACCCATTTGTTTTGAAAAGGAATAGATCTTAGGAATTTCAGAGGTTTCTCAAGTTGAGTGATATATTTATACAACTATATGACAAAATGAGCCTAATATTCAGTAATGGCTCTGAAAAAAGACTTTTCTGGATCTAGAGACAATGCCTCTGGAAAATAGGGTCTATATTAGAACATCGAAGTTTCAAAACTTCGAATGTTCTAATATTGACCCCTATTCAGTGAAAGCTGAAAATATGGAAGCAACAGAAAACCAAATTTTTTTCTAGGGAAAGAATTTGGTTGTCTATTTCTGTTGCTTTGGTATTTTCAGCGCTGTGGTGGAAAGTTACGGGTCGGGTTCAGGTAAGTGTGTGATTGAGTGTGGGTTAGGTTAGTTAGGGTTAGGGTGCGGGTTAGGTATGTGTGCGACTGTGTCGTCGTGAGGGTTAGGGCAAGTTAGGTGAGTTAGGGTTAGGGCGCGGGTTAGGTATGTATGCGATTGTGTGGACGTGATGGTTAGGGCAGGTTAGGTGAGTTAGGGTTAGGGCGCGGGTCAGGTAAGTATGTGATTGTGTGGACATGAGAGTTAGGGCGGGGTAGGTGAGTTAGGGTTATGGTGCAGGTGAGATGAGTGTGCGATAGTGATGGAACTTAGGGTTAAGGTTTGGGTTAAGGTAAGTGGATAGTTAGTGGTGTGTGTATAGTTTAGTGTAGGGTTAGGTGTAAGATTTTAAGTGTATGTGTGTGGATTGCTGTTTGTTTGGTGTGCTTGTGTTGTGTATATGTGTTTTGGAACAGCAAATTTTTTCCCTAAGAAAAAATTCACTGTTCTGTATGTTCAATGTTTTCAGCTTTTGCTGAATAGGGGTCGATATTAGAACATTCGAAGTTTTGAAACTTCGATGTTCTAATATAGATCCAGAAAATACATAAGCCAGGTAGAAAGCTTTCTGAACTACTATGGAGACATGATGATTAAATGATAAGGAATTATCAACAGCCTAGATCACTTGACAGTCTAATTGGAATGGAGTATTGCCGTTTCCACAAAGGCAAAGATCTAAAAATACTGAAAAATAATGCTTGCAACACAGAAGACTGAAAAATTGAACTTTATGCATTTACACTAACTCCATGGTTGCACCAACTCAGAGAAGGGAAGGATCTCCTAGAAGTGAATCATTGCTGCCACACATTTAGAATTCACACTGGCAATGATTTTCTGTGGACAACAGGATTCGACATTCTGTCTTTCAGTGTTATTTTCTATAGGTAAATGAAGCTGGTGCAATTTTGCCTCAGCTGCAGAGAAACCATCAACTACCAACAGGAATTTAATGGTATGGATAGCTGTGGGGTATGCATAAGACTGTCACATAATCATTTTTGTCTAGCATGTCCAGAAAGCTGAATGCTGATCCGGTAGTCTAGAGATCACCATACAACTACAGTGTTTTACTGCCACAACAAATAAAATACTATAGTTTGAGTTGCCACCTTCAAAAGACATTTTTATATACACATAGGCAACTTCAGTGTGATACAGTTGTGTTTCAGATAAAAAAAAATGGGATGACAAGCCCATTTACATCACAAAACAGGATTGAAAAAAGATGGACCACTTGGTCTAAACTGGCAGAAAAAGAGGCAGGGTAAGAGGGATTTTTTTTGTCTATTTTTTGCCTTGTTTAAAGGTGACAGCCCTTGGTATAACTGATATAGCACTACTATATTTGGGGGGGGGTATTTATGCTAAGTCCTTATGAAGGGCCTACATTGCTTAGTTGAAGCTGTTGTGGTTAACAGCAGCTTATAAACTGAAGTGGCATTCCATTATTTTGTTCCAGGCAGTAGAGAGGGTTATACGTTTAGTATATTCAAAGCAACACAATGGATAAATATGAAGGCTTCTGCATAACTCACCGATTGACTTAAATATTTAGATGAGTACCTTTATCAGAATAAGGTATGTGGCTTTTCATGAAGGATTTGACAGCAGCTCTCTCCTAGCTGATAGGCAAGGTATGCCTTGCAGAGCAGGGTGTTCCTCAACCTTTTCTTGTAGGAGTCAGGATTGGAAAATGTGGACAAAAAGTTAAAAAGGGAGGGAGGATATACGAGTTATTAGTGGGTCTCCAGCTCTGTGATGACTGCCCTTTGTGACTGTAGCAGACTTCTCCTTTATTTATACTTGCTTTTTTATCCAGCCCCAGGACACGTTTTTGAACCTGGACTGGAATACTACAAGCATAAGCTGATTCTATAACATCTGTAAACACAGAATGTGTTTTCCCTACAAGCATATACATCACACTGCACTGTCTCAATGTTTAGTGGACAGTTCTTAAATGCCCTAGTTCATAACATTTAAAACATTTTATTTTTTCTAGATTGTTTTTAGTAACTTCGCTGGTTCGGATGGCCTGTGATTTTCTGTGTTCCTCTGAAAAGATTAAAGTCTTTCTTCATCACCCTAACATTTTCAATTGTTACTTTTGGGCTGTTTTCAAACCTTAGGCCCCTTGCACACATTTTTAGGAACATGCATGCATACATGAGTTCTTTACTGCACTATCCTGATTGTATTAAATTATATTCCTTGTATAATACAGCACCAATTGTTTGAGTGTGTTTTAAATTTGTAGATTTGAACATTTTTCCAGTAAGCAATGAAAAAAATGTATGAACTAGTAATGACAAAACTACCCATTACAGAATATTTCAACCACAAAAGTCTACTCAAACTTCTGTCATTACAGTCCACCAGTATCAGTCAATATACACAATCTCTATAGAATTAAAAATCATCTAAATAATTCCACATTAAAGTGATCTATAATGAATGAAGAGACTGCTGCTAGCAAAAAACTTTACATTTCAATACTCCATGTACAGATTCAGTGCCTGCTGCCCTTGAAGAATAAATTGCCTGTGTCACATTTAAAAAAATGGTAAGCTGTTAATATTGCAATAGGGAATGGCTGTCAAATCAAAAACAGATTTATAGTTATTAGGCAACTAATCCAAAGGAGGACATACTCAGGAGTACAGCACTGCATTATTACCACTCTGTCACCATGGTAGGGGAGTAGGACTCACAGCCTTCTGCACCAAAAGTAAGCATGCTACCTGGGGTGCTACTAACACTACTTTCAAATTCTACAGCACAAACACTGTCTGCCATATGATAAACAAAACAATTGCACATTGAAAGCAGATTTAGCATGACCAGCAGCTAACTGTTCTTCCCTTGAAACTTGACTTTCCTTTAAAATGCACAGAAACTCAACATTCTTTGAAAATATTCAGAAACTCAACAGTCCTTGAAAATGCACTGGAACTCAAAATTCTTTGAAAATGTACAGAAACTCAACATTTTTTGAAATAATTTATAGAAATTCAACAGTCCTTACAAATGCACTGGAACTCAAAATTCTTTGAAAATGCACAGACACTCAATCATCCTTGAAAATGCATTGAAACTTAACACTCCTTGACAGTTTGGTAGATGGTGTAGTGAATTCAAGCTCTAGTCTCCTGTAATCAAAGTACAGGGTTTGAGCCTAAATAAGTTAAACAACCTGCCATCCTAACTGGGGCATTTGACACAAACACACACATACATAGACACTCATCTCTTCTAACTTGTCCATCTGCCTTTACTCATCACTCTCCATAAATGGACCGTAATTAAAGATGTTCTTCATGTTTCACTGTTGCAGTCATCACTTGTGGGTTATCCCTGATGGGTAGCCCTTGGCTGGCCTGAATACCAGAGTCGAGCTTTTCCCCTGCACTGGCTGCTGTCACCTCTGGACTGGCATCAGGTTGTCAGTGGTATAAAGGAAAGCAGCTGGATGCCATTACATCAGTCTTTCTTGCCGTGGAGCCCAAAGCAAAACCAGTTTGTGTGTGTGCCAGTCAGTCATTGCCAGAGTGGAAGTTGAATCAGAAAGTGACTAAAGCTAAGTACCCCATTGAGGGCCTTTTTCTTGCAATAACCAATGTTCAAAAAAGTCAATAATTGTCTCCACTGTGGAAAACAAATACCACACCAAGACTTCCATACTTTATGGATTACTTTCTAGGCCCAGACCACAATGTCCCTCATTGTCAGTTCTGCATACTTTTCAATTCTAGGACTATTCGCCATAGAGCTGATTTTGTAGCCAGGCATTTCCAAAGTAGTTCCTCGTATTATGAAATGACATCCATCAGTCAGCAGTCTGTGGATATTCCCAAACAGTGAAAACATAAAGAAAGGGACAGACTACAAAACTTAAGCCTTCAGATGACCTGTCCCAGAAGCAAGTCGTCAGTTCTCAGGAATTCAGTGAGGTGCATTTACAGCCCCTGATGCCCGACTCATTTCCTTCACAGACCTCTGCTGAGACTCTTTCAGAGTCTAGTATGCTGTCGGGAAATGCTTCAGTATCCGATCCCTCAGTTGTCTCCACTTCAGTTAGGTCTGGAGCTGCTACGCAGGCACTGGCTTCCGAGGAGGTTCTTCACATAACCGATTCAAGGCAAAAAACATTTTCTCCTCCGACTACCACATCCCAGTGACAAATGGATTTACCAAGGTTTAAAAGCAAGACCACCCCAAAGAAAGCAGTCTCTAGTCGCCATCTTACTCCTCCTCCTCCACCGTCTCAGACTCAGTTACTGGAAATGGCGGAGGACCTCATCACTTTCATCAGGGGTTGCCATACCACTCCTTCTAAAAGAAAGAGGGATACTTCCCCTGAAGTTCACACAGAGCTGGATTCTGAACTTTCAGATTACCTTGATTCAGATGAGGAAAAACAACATCTCACCTCCTTTGAGGATTCTGATCAAGTGGAATCTATTCATTCTGCCCCCCCCCCCCCATGTGGATCTTTCATTTGGGGAAACCCTGCACACTCTCAGAGAGCATTTCCTTTGGGAAGCCCAAGATTATCCTCAGTCTAAGAAAAGACTAAGAGAGTTTCTAGATCTGCCTCAGCACAGACCCTTGGCCATCCCTCCTATTCTGAATGTGATGGATGATGTTTTCAATGAATCTAGCCTCACCCCTGATGCCCTACCCCCTTCTCCTAGAAAACCTGACAGGTACTACAGGGTGCCTGATTCATATAATTACTTGTTTAAAAACCCTGCAGTAGACCCAGAGGTCATCACACAGGGGCCAAGACTAGCTCATCAAAAAACCCAATTCCCTCTGACAAGGACTGTAGAGCTCTGGACAGATGGGGTAAGAGTGTACACCCCCACAACCTCAGCTATTACAGCTCTTAACTACCAGTTCAATATGCTAAAATATCAACAGCACACCTTGGAACTTATGAAACAAAAAATGTCAACTTTACCTGACACTAATACTTCCAAAGAGTTAGCAGATCTTCTGCACTCTACTTCTCAAGTAGCTAAACACTTCCTGCACTGCAGATTCAATGCCCTAGAATCCTCAAGTAGGGCAGCTGTGGCAGGATCAGTCATTAGGAGGCATGCATGGCTAAAAGAATAGCCACTGCCTGATCATGTAAAATCAAAACTACTTGATGCCCTCCTGGATAAAGACTGCTTGTTTGGATCAAAAGCAGAAGAGGTGATCAAAAATATGGAGGATAAAGCTAAATCTATGCAAACAGTAAAGGACTTCCTCCAAGTTCAACCTCCCAGATTCAGCAGAATATTTCCCTCTAAGCACTGGTCTTTCCCAGCCCCCAGTAGGCAGGTTCAAGGGAGGCCTTGCAGGGACAGACCAGTTAGACCACAAAACTAAGGTCAGCGAAGAACTAAGCAATGACCCTCCACCACTCCCACAGCAGGGGGTTTTAAGTCCACTCCCTACTCTAAGAATGTGCAATGACTCCCATTCCTCATCCCATCAGAGGTAAGAAGGAAGGCTATCACCAACAAAATTGGCTGTTTGTAACAAAGGACCAATGAGTATTAAAAATTATTTTCAGGGTTACAAATTTCCTTTCCAACAAGTCCCAACTTCATCAGGTTATCAAAATCTAACTCCTAATCAGTGGGCAGAAGCATTAAAACCAGTGCACATACTCCATGCTCAAGGGCAGAGGAGCCTGTACTACAGGAGCAAGCAGGAAAAGATTTTTACTCCAGACTGTTCCTAGTGCAAAGAAAAGAAGGCACTTGGCAACCCATCCTCAACCTGTCAACTCTAACCACCTTCTATATAGGTTCCAAAATTCAAAATGCTAACTCTTCAAAAACTTTTACCAGTGCTGGGAAAAAATACATGGCTAGCCACCCTAGACCTAAAGCATGCCTACCTTCATATACCCATAAGGGAGTCTTGCAGAAAATACCTACGCTTCAGAGCAGGTTCACTACACTTTCAGTTCTCTGTGCTACCCTTTGGCTTATCTACAGCTCCCAGGGTCTTCACAAAATGCCTGGCCCCAGTGGTTGCCTTCTGCAGACAGCAAACATCCAGATTTACCGTTATCTGGATGACTGCCTAATCCAGGCAGACAAAAAAGAGAAGCTACTAAGGGATCTGCTCTTTGTGCAAATAACCCAAACCTCTCTAGGGTTCACTGTAAACAGGAAAAAAATCAAACCTAAACCCCTCCAGGCAGATCACCTTATTGGGGGCACTCCTGGACACAGCCTCCCAAACTGCCTTCCTCTCACCATAAAAACAATGCTTTCTGCCAAATTACCTCTCCCAGCTAGCTCTCAGAAAAAAACTCATAGCAAGGAAATTTCTGCAAGCACTGTCATCCTGCATTCTCATGATTCCCCTGTCCAGGCTGCACATGGGGATACTCCAGTGGTACTTAAAGAACCTTTGGTACCAACACTGTCAATCTGTGGAGACCACTGTCCCCCTCATTCCATGCATAAGGAATGAGTTTCTTTGGTGGGCAGAGGCATGCACTCAGAACAAGGGTCTTCCCTTCACCTACCTTCCTCAAGACTAGACTATCACCACAGACTCCTCAGATCTAGCTTGGGGCACTCATTTAGGCACCCGGTGCACCCAAGGCTCTTGGGATCTCAGACACCTTTGCTGGCACATCAACCTAAAGGAAATTATGGCAGTTCACAAGGCTATCACATCCTTCCAAGACCACCTAAAACCAGGAGTCCTCCTCATAAAAACAGACAATGCTGCAGTCATGTGGTACATCAACAAGCAGGGGAACACGCACTCCTACCCTCTCTGCCGACTAGCCATGAGCCACTGGCAGACAGCCTCCTTCATGGGCCTACACCTGATAGCCCAGTACATCCCAGGAGTAAACAATACCCTAGCAGATCATCTAAGCAGAAACTACTTAGACCCCTATGAGTGGAAACTCTAAAAGGGGACATTCCTCCAAATCACCCAGGCCTGGGGGACACCAGAGGTGGACCTCTTCTTCTCACAACGCAACAATCAGCTGCACAAATTCTGCACCAGGGAGAACCACCCCCTGGCTTGGAAAGTGGATGCTGTCTCATTCCAATGGATCAATCTCTTCATTTATGCATTCCTCCCTGCCCTTACTCCCAAGGGTACTGTTCAAAATAAGGCAGGAAGGACCAAAAGCCATCCTTATAGCACCAGATTGGCCCAGGAAACATTGGTACCCCTTGCAGCTCAGTCTAACCAAGAAGTCTTACAGGCCCCTGCCTTTAACTGCAGACATCCTGACACAAGCCAGAGGGGAGATTCTGCATCCAAACCTGCACACTCTCAAACTTTCTGCATGGCTTATCCCTCAGGGACCAGGGATAACCCACAGTTGAACAAGCAGGTCCTAGACATTATTAAGGAAGCCAGAAGGCCCAGCACCAGGAAATCTTACTCAGAGAAATGGAAAAGATTCAACTCCTGGTGCCTATCAAAAGGACACAGCAGCTCCCATCCCTCCCACGTATTCAGGACTACCTAGCAGAGCTACATAACAAGGGCCTCTCCTATTCCTCCATTAAAATCCATGTCTCAGCCATTTCAGCACATTTTCATGCTGAACAGCCTGTCTTCTCTCACCCTTTGATTAAGCAATTCCTCAGAGGTGTATCTAACATTAGGCCCCCTAGAAGGGCACCCACTCCAGCCTGGGACATGAACTATGTATTAGAAAAGCTGACTTTGCCTCCCTTTGAACCAGCTGCATCAGCAGACCTAAAACACCTTTCCTGGAAGTCTGCCTTCCTCCTGGCTATTACTTCAGCTAGAAGGGTGTCAGAACTTCAAGCACTCATGGCCACTGAACCCTTCATTATCTTCCATGTAGACAGGGTGTCTCTCAGGACTAATTCCTCTTTCATGCCAAAGGCAGTAACTTAAATCAGGCTATACATCTCCCCACCTTTTTTCCAAACCCTCAGAATAAAGGTGAGAGAATTTTACACACAATGGATGTGCACAGACAGTTAAGATACTACCTGGTCAGAACAAAGTCCATTAGGAAGACGGATCGACTGTTGGTTAGCTTCGTCCTAGGGAAAGAGGGGAAGCCTATCTCCAAGCAGACCATTTCAAAATGGATATCTCACTGCATACAATTCTGCTACCATTTTCATGGAAATGCTTCTCCTAAATCTATCAGAACATATTCCACTAGGGCAACCTCTACTTCCACTGCCTTCCTTAGAGAAGTACCCACCAGGGACATCCTGGAAGCTGCCAATTGGACCTCGGTCCACACCTTCACCAAACACTACCACCTACCTTTGTTCTCCAGGGCTCGGGCAGGCTTTGCCTCTGCAGTCCTCCAAGGCATGCTAGCTTAATCCTAGGAATTTCATACTTCCAGCTACCCCGTCCTCAGCTTTGGGAATCCTCCCACAAGTGATGACTGCAACAGTGAAACATGAAGAACATAGTATAGTTGTGTACACTTAACATAAATGTAGATGTTTGAGTGTATTCAGTGTTGCAGTTCTATTTATCCTCCCTCCTTCCCCCTTAATCTTATCCTTTTTGGAGATTAACTGTCATTCTTGTGGCCTTGGGTGACCAGGGGCTCTCTAAAACATTTCCTTCAAGGGACTCCTACAGGCTAGGGAAAGAAAAACTGATGTAATGGCTCTGGCTGCTCTCCTTTGTACCACTGATGACCTGACGTCAGTCCAGAGGTGACAGCAGCCGGCACAGGGGAAAAGCTTGACTCTGGTATTTGGGCTGACTGAGGGCTACCCAGCAGGGATAACCCACAAGTGATGACTGCAACAGTGAATACACTCGAACATCTACATTTATGGTAAGTGTACACAACGTACTTTCTATGCATTTGCTTTTATCCTCCATAAAAACAGACCACCTGTAATAAAGATCCCACACTCCACTCCAATGTGCATGCATCAGATGCTGCTAAGGACATGGGTTCTTAAGAAATGTAAATTTTGTGGTATAATCCCAGACAGAGGGCACCCCAAAGCCAGTGGGCTCTAGGCAACTGCCTAAGTCAGCAAGTGCTGGATCTGGATATAAACCCTGGGGACTGGGTGATTTTGTGTAGTGTACAAGTTCACATAAGAAATTTCTGAATGTTTGTTGTAGATATGACCCATGAGTAGATAAATATTTCTTCTTTTAGCTTTTTGTAATCATTGCTTTTTACTGACCCCTAGTCGAAATACTTCTAATAATGTATTGTAGTTTTTATTCAGACTCCCATAGCAAGACAAGATGAGAAATTCATCATACTGATCACTGCTGTAATAGCCTTAGCTATATGGGTAATATCCTGCCAAGAATATAACAGCCGGCCAGTTTCTAAAGCTTCAGGATCGGGGCACTTTCCACGTGCCCAAACTATCAAGCAGAACTGAACTAGCTTTACTGGCTCCAAAGAGTACGCTTCTCTTAAGCTTTTCCAGATTGGAAGTCAGCTTGTGTTTTCCTTAACTGAGCAGTTAAGTTCCCTTTGGGGAAAACAAAAACTTCCATTTTCTTAGCTTTGTTGATGTTGTATTACTTTGCTCTTCTGTAGTTATTTTAAAGATAGGAGTGTTTTTTTCTAGCTCTAAAACATCCCTTCAAACCAGGTAATCCTAAACCACCTTGTTTTATTGGAAAGATCGACTTATCCCACTTGACCCTTTCCCTGTTCCTCTTCCAGATAAATTCCTTCAAGTTTTTATTAATTGCCATCCACAATGTCTCCTCTGGTTGATAAAAATATGCCTGATCTGTATATAAAACTAAAAGGACTAAAAAACATTTTCACTTCTTATATCTTATTAATATTTATGGAAGACTTAAGTATGGAGGAAAAAGTGAAGTGGCCCAAGAAATTGCACAAGAAATCATTAAAGAAGAAAGAAGTTAAAAAAGGCAGCTAAAGGGGAATGTAAGCAGGTTGTTGATGATGATCAGTTAGAACTACGGTGTCACAAAATCAAGGACTTTTTAAGATAAGGCTTTAGGTGAGAATCAAGCTATGGTTTCTCATGGAAGAATGTAATTAAGCAAAAGGTAGCACAGGCAAGATGGGAAGGTAGGGTTTTAAGTGGGCAACTTGGATCCAGAGTAGAAAGGAAAAGAGAGGCAGATGGCAAATGATATATATGGGAGTGAACACACCAATGGCAGGTCCTGCAATTTTAGGCCAGATCGGATCCCTTCTAGCTCAGCTCAAAGGAAGTATGGAGCAGCAAAATTTCCTTAAGTCAGGTGATTATGAAAGTGCCCAAAACACTGAGACTGGTGGGGGAGATGCAAGATTAAAAAGACTATGGGACAGTCACACTAAATCAACCTTTAAGCTTCAATTTGAGTGAAAATGTGAAACAGCAAAGTACTAGTGGAGAGTTTGTAGATATTCCCTTTACTGAATAGGGACAATTAAGACAAGGAAAAGAATAAGGGTAGAACTGTGGGATATTTGTGTAGTGGCAAAGCTACAAAGGAAGGCTATAGGTGCTTTGACAGCTAATGTAGATATAGAGTCATATTCAGATTCCTGCTCATACCTCTCAGCTTCTTAGCACATAAAATCTAGACAAAGCCAAGAATAATCGGGGGACAAAGGCCCAAAAATAGGGACAAATTTTACATACTGCACTTAAAAACTTACAAAGTTCCTAGAGTAAAAGGTGTTGTGATGGTATACATTTTCTGAAGGTTGTTGAAGTCTGAAACATAAATCTTATCACTCTTGAATATAATGAGATGATGTTTGGCCTTCATTTCTTTTCATGAAAAAAAGGATCTACAGATATGACAAAAACAACACATGGTAACAGGTAATGCAATGCAATGAGAGTAAAAGGACTCAGAATAGCACCATAACAATTAAATTGTTTTGTTTCCATGCTAACTTCTAAGAGTCCATCTGTGACTTCCATCCTCAATGATCTGCCGGGAAAAACACGCATTTTATGAAGAAAGGGCAAAAAACTGGACAGCTGAGAGATATATTCCTGCCTTTCTGTTTCAAAGACAAAGGTTGGTTGAACATTGTATTTTAAGGGTAATCGTACATGGACAGATATATATCCATGGGTCATTCCATCACCTGTGCCACATTTAAGAAGTTCATCATCTTTTGACACTAGATGGTGGCACACAACGTAAGAGAGGATAACACTGTAAACTATCTTTTTTTCCTGTGGGACATAAAAACACAGGTGAATGTCAGCAGACAATTGACATTTTTTTAACCCACTTGTCCAAGGAACCTGGGGTTCCACTTGCAACAGAAAAAGCAGAAGGGGTAACCAATGAGCATGCATTTTAGGTACTGAAATTGTTGGTGCAGAGGATTTATTTAGGTTGCTGAGTGACAATGTGACAAAATTTTGGGTAAGTTTGGATCAAATGTTTGGACAACAGAAAATGACACAAGCAATTGCAGGAACTAATGGGCTTAATGAATTCTGCATGCAGGGTTATCATGGTAGGCAGATTGTTCACAAGATACTTGGTTGCTAAGGTGTCAGGTTATACAAAGCCATATCACAGGATTAAGTTATCTTTGGACATGAGGAGGGATTTATGGGTTTGGTATCAGATTCTTAAGGATTTCAAAGGTGTAGCAGTATGGCAGGTTGAGCTAAATCTGGGCCATTAGTAATATTTACAGATGCTGCTGAGAGAAATTGGTTTTGGGGGCTACTTTAATGGGCATTAGTTCAGAGGAACCTGGCTTAAGAAGTTTAGGGACAGAAGAGAGAAAACAGTTGCAGAAATTGAACTTTTTCCACAGCTAGTTGCCTTGAAAGTATGGGGAGACCAGATGAGGAACAGTATTATGCGCACAGTAAATAATCAACTAATAGTGAAAAGGGTTGCATACAGGCTGACAAGACACTTCAGTCTTAGATGCTTCATTTGTTTGCATCTGTCAAACCTCAATATACACCAAGTATAAAAAATTTATTGGCAGGTACCCTTTCTTGTTTACAGTAACTCCATTCCAGAAGCTTGCTCCAAAGGCAGATCCAACACCATTTATCAGCCATGTTGGTGGCTGATAATGGTGGTTAATGAGTAATGTACTCAGTACAAGAACAAATGTAATGTATGATAAAGGTACTCAGCTTTTTTTTTTTAATTAGGGAACCTGATTGGCCCATTCATCCTTATCACATCAAGGCTTACATTATGCTAGTGAAGGATTTAGACTACAGGTCTGGCAAGGTTAGAAGTCCCTTATCTACACAGAATTGGTTTCATCATGTGATGGGTCAGAATTATTTGGGGAAGTAATTTCTAGTGCATGCTATGTTCAAGTGCTGGGGGGGGGTCACTTCCCTAAGACTAAATAAGAGGTATAACATAGGGTCAAAAGTACTTCAGACACTATGGAAAGCCATTCCAGAGGTGTGCAGAAGTTCATATGAAGTTTTACTCTTTAGGGCTCATTTCATTATGGCCTTCTTTGGCACTTTTAGATGATACAAGATTATACAACCAAATAGATGTAAGGGCCAGTTGAATGTTCTTCCTGTTGTGCTACCAGTTGATCATATATATGTGTGTATATAGAAAAAGGTCTGGATTATATGTTGCTTGATGCAAAACAGATTAGAAGGGTAAAGGTCATTGGGTATGTCTTCATGCCATAATGGGTTCCAGATGGGAATTGGTAAAAGTACTATCTGAATATCAAGCTTAGCAAGGCATCTGGCCAGCACTAATATTTTGTCATCAGCAAGGGAACCCTCTAATTCAGTATTAAGTAAAGACCATCAGAGATAAGTGAAGATGAGTTGGTTAGATGAAGGTAGGTACACACTTCATTCATTTATGACAGGGACAATTTCTTATGTCCATAGAACCGAGCACCTCAATAAAATATTAAGAAGTTGAGCAAGTGAAGTTTACTGCATATAAAACTTATGTTAGGAGTGGATTGCATTAATTTTTGTTTTTTGTTTTTTTGTTCCAGCTTAGGTACCAGTGCAGCAGAGGTATGTTTAACTGGTGGCATGCTGATTCATCAAGACTCCTGAAATGCCTATATTGAAAGAAGGAAGCTCCACATCACACCTGGAGGCATAATACATATAATGTAGTTTGGTTTGGAATGTCTGGCATGAAGTGGCCTCCGTTTAGGAAGGTGCTGCAACAAGCAGTCAAGTCATACAAGGATCCTGAGGCTGTTGTGTTGCATCTGAGGGATAATGATCTGTTCCAGACACCAATTTTAGAGATTTGCTTGAATTTATTATGCAAAAAGAAGATTTTGTAAAGAAACATTATCAAAGGGCCATTATCAGCTGGTCAGAAGTGGTACAGCAAATAAATTGGGGGGAGAGTGTGAAGCCCATTACACCAATAAAAAGAATGTGGTACAGAATTAGCAACACCATGGGCAATCAGAACCAAAGAAGAGTGCAATGTGTTACCAAAAACAAGATAACCAAAACTCAGAAAGGTAATGTTCAGTTGCTAAACCACTTCAACACCAATCTGTTGTTTAACACAAATATCAAAGATGCAGTGCATTTAAAATACACTTTTAATAACCAGACAATACACATAATTGAGTGTTTTTGTCCCTCAAATGGGACTTCACCAGAATACAATCAATTAAATCCAACTTTATTATATAATGCACCTACTAATTATATGCATGCTCACCAATGATTTATGCAATGAAAAAGTAGGTTCTTTCACAATTGATGTAGTTGATTTGTTTACATCTATCCCTACAGAAGAGGAGTCAGTTTGCTTCATGATTGCCTTAATGACTGAGATTTTTACAGGTGACAAAATCAATTTAATTATGGATTTTGTTTCTTTAGTGTTGGAACATAATTGCATCTTTTCTGAGGGAGAGATATTCAAACAAATAGAAAGAGTTGCTAAGGGGCAGTATGTGCCCCAAGTTATGTCAATTTGGTACTTTTTTTTCTTGGAAGAATGCCTTTGTTTTTAAGTCTGAGTTTTTTTTTTATTTTGAAAGACATATTTGAGATACCTGGATGATATTTTTATCCTATGGGAATGTCCAATGAATACAATTTCTGAATTCATGAACTACCAAATTGATCTACTAAATTTTTTAAATTTACCTTCAGTTTTGACAAGAATGACATTAATTACTCAGACATTAATATTAGGCATTCTGAAATTGGTTTTAAGTGAAGGATTTATAGAAAATTGAATTCTAGCAATTCTTATTTACATTTTAAGAGTTTAAACCCACTGACTTGAAAAAAAAAGCCTTTTTAAGGGGCAATATGTAAGGGTAGCTAGGATGATTTTGATCTCTGAAGATGCCATCTGTGAAGTGGACACATTGGTCATCATATTTATTGACAGAGGATATCCTTGTGACTTTCTTACAAATATTAATAATGGTGTGTTGGACGAATGGGATAAAAAGTATATGCCCCTTTCGGGAGTAGGTCTGAACAATAATGTTCAAACACTTAGACAACTGGATCAAGATATAGTGGAAATGTATGACAGGGTTTTGGAACTGCAATATACTGTGCTAAAGATATTAAAAGTCTTGTCAGGAGGAATTAAAATATTTTAAAGTGAAATACAATGTTTTTTGACAGCTTACGTGACTGTCTTAATTTTGTATGTAAGATAGCATGGGATTTTAAAATAGAAACAAACAGAGCTGAAGTAAATTTGATTAATAGTGAGGTAGGTACGACAAGATATGGATTCTGTAAACAATGTCTGTTTATGTTAGAAGGTAAAAGCTTAGTTCTTGAAAATGCACTTGGGTCCACTTTATTTTTGCAAAAGGGAAGCTGTTCAACATCTGGAATTGTGTACATTGTTAAAAGTGAGAGGGCATTTATGAAAAGGATTTATGAGCATAGTTACGATATAAAAAATAAAAATCCCAGCAATGCTTGGTACAGACACATTGAGCATTGCAATAATTATAAAGACTTTAGATTTGCCATACTATTGAAGGTGCCTGTCAATCCATGGGGTAGTGAATGAGAGATGAAATTAGAATTTAGGGAACTATACTGGAAGTTAAAAGTGAATGCTAATTCCCCACCAGGGTCAAATGATTTCTTATCTATACAATCTGTTTTTAAAAATACATTAAGTAATGAAAAGTCATTTTATTGTATTATTCATATATTAAAGGAATAATTTAATATTGGTAATTGCTTTGGTTTTCAACACCATGGACAAGCTTTTCATAAGCATGATGGCTCACCTAAGCATTCAGTCTAGTAGACAGACAGCTATGATAGAGATGAAGTATATTTATCAGAAGTAGGTATGCAGGTGTTTCAATCAGATTTATAGGTGGAGCTAGCCAGGCTGATTCTGGATGTATTGTAGTAGGATATATGTTTAGAGGAAAGGAGGAGAGTTATCCCCACCCTTTAGTGGCAAAAAGCAGGGAAGTAAGGGAGGCCAAAGTGACTGGTGGGAGGGGGGGATTACAGGATTTACTAAGTGAGCTTCCCACACAGCAGATGGCTCCAATGGGGCAGTTACCAGGGGACTGCCCAGACTAGCACTTTTCGTTTGGCAGATTGTAAAGTGGACCAAGGAAATTTGCTTGAAATGTGAATGCTGTGGATTAACAAGAATGTTTAAGATTAGATATCAACAGTGCTGCCTGCTCTGCATGTGTGTAGGAGACATGTATATGCATACAAAATGTCCTCCTTGAATTTCCTACCTTGCACACATCTTCAGAAATAACTGGCTTCAATTAGTTAGGGTAGATTGACAATAACATATAGCTGCAGGCGTTTAATCACTCTGATATGCCTGCTATCTTTTTAATATCATTGCCTATAACTGGCACTGTGTGGTATATCGTGAACAATGATAACTTGTTTTGGAACTTAATGCTAATAATGTTGGTTGACTTGGTTAAACCAAGAAATTATGCACCATTACAATGATGACTGCAGCAAGAATGTTTTGCAGGTTTTATTACTGAGTCAGGTGCAAGGAGACCTATAAATGAACTTGGGCAAATAAAACAGCACAAACTTTTCTCTGCTGTCATACCTGAAGAGCCATAATTTCAGCACATAAACTTAGAATCACAGCAGTGCCTTTTACTCTTCTTCAGCACTTGATTTAGTGTTTACATGGCCATTTAAAACAAGCTCCTAAATTTCAGCACAGTACCTTGCAGGCAGCTAGGAATACTTCCAGAGTTCTTTCCAGCCACAAGCTTCCAGACGCACCTTCAACTTGCACTTCACGTACCATTGAAAATTCCAGGGCAGAACAACTCCTTCCAAATTCAGCAGTAAGCATTCAAGTTCATCTTTAGTCAGCTTTGTTACCTACCTAAGCACCAAACCTAAGAATAAGAATACAGCAACTTCTCAAGATAAAAGTCTAGATTCTACACAAGCAATAATGCCTGACAGGGTTCTACACTCCTGGAAGGGTGTTAATACAGCAATAACCCATGCCTGGTGTGTGGGTAATGCTGGATTTACCCATGGTTGGTGTGGTTTGGTCATGCGTATGCGTATGCCTACTCAGTACATCAGAGCTGTGGGCAAAAGCAATGGAGAAAGCAAGATCTCCCTTGCTTTTTACAAACTGTTTTGCTATGTTAAATGGGTTTAACATAGCGAGACAGCTTTAAAAAAAGCAACAGAGAATCTCCGTTGCTTTTTTTAAAGCTGTCTCGCTATATTAAACCCATTTAACATAGTGAGACAGTTTTGAAAAAAGCAACGGAGAAAGCAAGATCTCTGTTGCTTTTTACAAACTGTCTCGCTATGTTAAAGGAGTTTAACATAGTGAGACAGCTTTAAAAAAAGCAACGGAGAATCTCCGTTGCTTTTTTTAAAGCTGTCTCGCTATGTTAAACAAGTTTAACATAGCGAGACAGTGTGAAGTAACGGAGATCTTGCCTTCTCCGTTGCTATAAAAAAAGAGTTATAGTAATGGAAAAAGTTCGGGTAACCGGACCTTTTTCCATTACTATAACTCTGATTTACAACATGCATGGTGCACGCTGACCAATCAGCGTGCACATTTTTGAATATTAATGGGGGGTCATTGTATAATTATACATTAACACACACCCTGGAGGTATTATTGCACTTAGACAATGGGATAGCTGTTAAATTGTTGTGTTTTACTTGCTTATTTATTTTTTAAGTACTATATTTTTTTTTATATATTTTCAATGTAAAATAGTTCCTCCGCCTACTGTTTCAAACTTGCTGTAGTATATGTTAATGGTGATGGAGGAAGCAGTTTAGATCAAATATATGTAAAAAAATAATATAGTGCTTAAAACAAATAAGCAAGTGAAACATAATTCTACATACAATAAACAAAAAGAAAGTTCAACAACTCCAATGCTAAAAAGAACAGGAACTTCCCAAAGAAACTCGTGCACGAAAGGATGTAAATTCTTTCCTTTATTCCACAATCCTATAGCAGTTAAGCGCTTTCAACTGGAACCCAGTCTTCTTCAGAACAGTCAACAAGCACCATAACTTCCTTTTTATACATAAACCAATCCAATCATTTTAAAAATTGCGCCAAAACACTTAAAGGTATAGTGCACATTCAGCAGCAATGACCATAAAAAATCAAAATTTATAATCTTCCTAGATATTTGAATAAACCCATATCTAGTGTATACAATAATTATACTGTCAAACTGTATAAAATATTAATAAAACATTTACATATTTAAAATTTAAAATTATTTTTACACATGTATGTGAAACTATATATAGTATGTAAAAAAACTAAAAGCTCTATTTCATATTCATACTACTATCAATGTTGAAAGACTTGAGACTTTTTAATAAATCAATGCTATAATAACTCAATGATTTATACTAGGAGAGGACCAAAAAAGGTTTAATACTGATGGACTCGTTTAGTCCTGGGGTCTAGTGGCGTCTAATAAAATCTGCCATCTGCTTTCCAAGGCAGCTAGTTTCATCTTCCAGTTTCCCCCAAATATTGAATAACTAATGGTATCTATAATAGCAAACTGAAAAGTGTGCTCTTTACCATATTCATGGATATGTTTAGACAATGCATTCTTCATGTCCTTCCTCTGAATGCGGTAAAGGTGTTCATATATACGCTTTTGAAAACTCTTTCAGTCTTGCCTATGTAATACATAGGACAAGTACAACATGTAGCAATATATATCACCCTACTTGTGTTACAATTTCCAGTTCTAGTTCTAATACATGTGGAGTTGAAGTTTTTAAGTCTAATGTATCTGGATTCATTAATAAACTTACACTGTTTACATCTGCCGCATTTTGTTGTACCTTTGTACATATCCTTTGTGGCATTATCATAACTGGCCTTCTCTAATAATCTTTTTAAATTAATGCCTGTCTTATATACAAATTCAGGAGAATTTCCCACATTACGTTCCAAATTCGAACTAACAAGTATATTCCAATGTTGTCGTAATATGTCCTTAATAAAACACGATGTGGAGTATAAGTCAAAATACATGCTCGACTAGAATAACTGGATGGCAGCCCTTCATGTTTTTCATTAACTATATATTTACCTAACAAAGGGGGGTACTTCTTACCCCATTCTTTGCCCACATATTCAATTGTATCCATCAGCATGTGATCCGGATATCCACGGTTACTAAATAATGTCCTAATGATATCAAGTTCGGTTCTCATCACAGCTTCTGTCGAAGACATCCTCGCTGCACGGATACACTGTCCCTTTACGATGTTCTTAAAAATGTGTGGAGGATGGTTACTTGTGAAATGTAGGTAATCATTGGAAAAAGTTGGTTTGCGGAATATTCTAGAAGTGAATGTATGTTGATCGAGACCAACCAAGACATCCAAATAAGCAATGTCCACAGTACTAGTATGATGAGTAAATTTTAAAAATGTAGAGGATAGATTGATGAAAGACATAAATTCTTGTAATTCCTCTATAGAGGCCTTCCACAAAATAAAAATGTCATCCAAAAATCTGGCATAGATTGATGAAAGAGCAATATTATAATTATAATATGTTTTACTTGCTTATTTATTTTTTAAGTACTATATTTTTTTTTATATATTTTCAATGTAAAATAGTTCCTCCGCCTACTGTTTCAAACTTGCTGTAGTATATGTTAATGGTGATGGAGGAAGCAGTTTAGATCAAATATATGTAAAAAAATAATATAGTGCTTAAAACAAATAAGCAAGTGAAACATAATTCTACATACAGCCCATTCTCTCTCCCATGCACACATACACAGTCTCTTCTGCTTTCACACACAGTCTTCTCTGCTTTCTTACATACATTCACTCAAACAAGATCTGTCTCACCCTCTTTCTCAATCTCTCACAGTCTCCAGCTGCTTTCATACACATATTCAGTCTCTCTCGATCTTTCTCACAGGCAGTCTCCTCTGCTTACATACATGCATTCACTCACACATCACTCTCGCTTTTTCTCTCACTGTCTCTTTCTCTCTGTCTCACTCACGCACACACACACACACACACACACATACATAGTCTCTCTGCTTTCATGCACCCATTCACACACACATGCAGACAGAAACACACACACAATCGCTCTCTGTCTTAATTACATACATGCATACAATCTCACACACACGCTGCATTTTCTTTTTTTTTTCTCTTTTTATTTTACACTCGCTAAACAGCAAAAGTGCTGCTTAGTGAGTGTAAAATAATGTCTTGCTCATTCTCACTGACATGCACGCATTCACTCACACAGATATAAACACACACAGACACGCACGTACCTTTTTGTCTTCTTTTTTTTTTTTTAATATTTTACACTCATTAAACAGCAAAAATGCTGCTTAGCGAGTGTAAAATAATGACGGCCATTCTGTTTCCTCAAGTCCGAGCTCCACAGTGGCTTGATAAGCTGCCGTGAAGCGTCCGACTCGTTTTTCACCGGGCATTACTTGTACATTAATACCCTGCTGGAGAATGCTCGTTCTCCAATCAGGGTATTGATGTACAGTTTGCCCATTGTCTAATTTTCAATACGTGATCACAAACCATACATACTTTTCACAGTAATGCACCGTTTTACTTTCAAGGTACAAAGCTCTCCTCCTAGTTTCTTTTTGAAAGTTCAGACAGCTTCCAGAAGGCTCTCTGGGAATTCCATTTCATAGGGTGATTGAACTCCAAATTGCTTTCAGTCTCTTAAGGGGGACAACCCTCTTTTTTAAGGACAAATGAGCCAAATGCACCAGGGAGCTCAGAATGTACATAGCAATGATCTCGGAGGATTTCCTGAGCTCTGTTCAGAACATATATAAATAAACAGTCAACCAATCAACTGTTGTTTTCCCAATAATATTTTAAGAACTTAGGCACTGTTCTGAATGCCAAATATGCAGATAACATTACAGGAGTTTCTGCATTTAATAAGGACTACACCACCAGACACTCAAAATACCTTCTGTGTTCATAAGTGGTCATTAAAGTATTTATTTATTTATTTACTTAAATGTATTTAGTGGGATGGAACACTGATAAACAATGATCAGTTACAGGCTGAGCCTGGGTTACATCCAATGTAACAAAACCATGTACAGTATACTAATAACAATGTTTTAAACATAGACAATCAGACAAACAGTTTGAAGATCTAACAAACCAAATATATGTACATTTGCATAACTGGAATAGAAAAGAGAGAACAGAGTTTAAGTAGGAGAAGGAGAAGTAGATATGGTGAGTTATGGGTAGTAGCTGCTAGGTTAGGAAAGTTAATTGGAACCAGTAACATGAAAGAGGGGATTGGATTAAGTGTAGTGTGTTTACAATGATGGGAATCACAGTTTAGGATGAGTATGTTAATCGGGTTGATCAGGTATATGGGAGGTAAAAGTACTGCACGGTTGTAGGTATTGATTTATGTGACATGTCCTTTAGATGGACACTTGTATTCAAACACTTTTATTATGTACTGTTTGAATTCTTGCTTGAACAAGGAGTATTTTGTGTGATTTGTTAAAGCAGGAGAAAGTGATTGCCATATTTCTGAGGTCAGTACAGATAAGCAATGTTTAGTAGAGTGCAGTTTGAAAGGACTGTAGGGACAGACCAGATCTGGCTTGGCTTCTTAGGTTATTTATTATTTATTTATTTATTTACTAGCATTTATTTACTGGGAAAGTCAGACTGAGCAGTGCCCTTTTTCAGCAGATGCCCAGAGAGAAAGGCATAGTTAGTGTCATAGGTTCTTTCTAGGCTAACGACCACTAGAGTCTTTACAAGCCTAGCCTTGCAATCCAATGCAGTGTTGTCCCAGAATTCCTTGGACACCTGTATGTTGGGGTATGTTAGTAAAGAGTTAGCTAAAGTTTATGTCGCCAGGGCATGTTAGCTGGGGATTAATGTATTTACCGTTGACCTCTGTCCATCAGAGACATGGGGGCCAGGCCGGCAGTGAATTTGCAATTTCCTATTCAGTGATCAAGGTTTCTTTTGAACAGAGTCAGAGATGAACTCTGCTTCACATAGATGGGTAGCTTATTCCATAGCATGGGGAGGATCCTTTGAGACACATATCAGTCCCTCCAGCAGGTTCTGTTTGTATCGCAGACAAAGTTCAGGTCCTTGGAGCTAGTGTTTCTGGTATTGTTTATCTTGCAGATATGCAAGAGATCCATAGGTTCATAGGTAGGTACTAGGCTGTCGGCCCTGGGGCCTGTATAAGCCTAACCAAAAAAGTTCCCTGGCTTTTGCCACCCAAGAAGGTTATTTTCCTATGCCCCTGTCTAGCAGAGCCACAGAAGTGATCCCTGGGGTGAATTTCCTATTTCCCATCCAATTGTCAAGATTTTTCTTAAAGAGGGCTAATGAGGAGCTTTGCTTGACATGAATGGGTAGTCTGTTCCAGAGCATTGGAAGTCTCTGGGACAGGAATCTATCACTCCAGCATATTTTGTTTATTGTGGTGGCAAAGTTTAGGTCCCTGGAGCATGTGGCTTGGAGGGATTGGGGTTTCTTTAAGTGTAGCATGTCCAACAGATCTGGATTTGACATGGCTTTGTATGTTAGGCAGAGGTCGCCTCTGAGTAGGCGATAAGTGATGGAGTAGAGCTGGAGTTTTTTGAGATGGGCTGCATATGGCATCTGTTTGAGTCTGGTAATCCTCTTAGTGAGGTATTTCTGTGGCCTTTCTAGTTGTTGTAGATGTCTTGCAAGGTACATGCCAAACAGGGCATTGTACTCTATAATGGGTCTGATGAGGGATAAGTAGAGACGAACAATACCTCTTTTTTTCTGGAGGTGAACCCCTTTGTGATGAGGTGTGCCATGTAGAAGGATTTCCTGACTACTGTGGCGATGTGATTATCAAAAGAGAGACTACTGTCCACCTGTGTCCCAAGGCGTCTTATAACATTTTCAATGTGTAGTAGGCTACCTCCTATGTGGTAGTTCATGGGTTCAATGTTTTTCCCAAAGGGGATGACAATGCACTTCTTGGCATTGAGCTTGAGACCATGACTTTGACACCAAGCATCAGTCTCAGTGAGGCCCCTTTGTAGAATGTCTCTGTTATGGCACCTAGTTTGCAGTTGTCTGTGAGCTTTGCTAGCCAAAGACCTGCTGTATAAGCCTGGACTTCTGAGAAGTAGATGCCAAACAGGAGAGGACCCAGGACTGAGCCCTGTGGTACTCCACTTGTCACTGGTCTGAAGTTGGATTTGGAGTCAGCTACTTTCACTGTGTGGGTTCTGTCAGTGAGCCAGTTGGCCACCCATCTTGTGACATAGGGATTTATGCCCAGTCTCGTGAGTTTATCTATAATTCCAGAGTGGGGGATGGTATTAAAAGCCTTGGCGAGGTCAAGATAAGCTGTGTGCACCACCTTACCCTTGTCCATGGTTCTTGTGACTGCTTCAAAGAATTCAGTCAGGTTTAGGAGACATGACCTCCCTTTTACAAACCCAAACTGAGTGGGGTCCAGAGTTTGGAGGTTACCTATGTCCTTGTTTATAAGCTCCAAGATGATACATTCCATGGCCTTGCGGACCAGGCTCGTCAGGCTAATGGGGTCCATGGTGGTGCCCCCTTTGTGAAGTGGGATAACTGTCACTGTGCACCATTCAGTAAGCACAAAGCCTGAAGTGAAGCAATGATTGAACATGGTACTTAGGTGGGGTACCAGTTCGTTCTGTAGTTCATGCAGAACGCAGCCTGGGATGTTGTCAGGTCCCATGGATGCTGTGTTCTTGGCACTGAACCTATCTGTCAGGATGTTGGCAATATCAGTTGGTCCTGTATATCTAGTGCCATTGTGCTGTAGCTCAGAGCAGATCTGAGTGTCACCATTGAGATTCTTGACATAGCTGTAGAATGCTTTGTGGCTGTCTTTAGAATCAGTGGCGATTTTATTTTCATAACTAGCTTTGGAGATTTTATGAGGGATCTCAGCTTCTTACCGAGGCTGACCAGGGAGTTCCTGCACTCAGGAGATTTTACTCATTTTTTTTTGCAACAGCTTCTTCCTTCTATTATAGAGTTTGTTTATGGCAGGGGACCACCTGATTGGCTTCCTTTTTTTCGTGGGTAGCGTCTCGGTTCTGTTGGGGATGGCACGATCCATGCACTCATGTATGTGCTTATACATTGCATTTGTATAAGATTCGGCAGTCGTACCTCTATTTTCCATCTGTATGGGTGTTGTGAAGCTTGCCACTTCTGTTTTAAGAAGCATGAAGTTGGCTTTGGAGAAGTTTTTACGGTGGTTTCCTTAATGGGAGGAGGGGGCAGGATATTGATGTCTAGGGTGATTAGCTTGTGGTCGGATCTGACCAGTGAGGAGTTGACCTCTGGCATGGAACATCAGTTGCCCATATTGGTAATGACCAGATCCAGGATATTGCTGCCCCTGGTGGGGGGTATGGACAAGCTGATCCATGGCATTGGAATTTATGAATTCCAGAAAGCGTTGAGCAAATGAGTTAGTACATGAGTAGTTTTCCCAGTTGATGGTAGGATATTGGACTGTACCTTAATATTACCCAGTGTATCAAGAAACGTGGAGTGGATATCCTGGGGCATGGCGGGGGATCTGTAACAAGCTAGAACCTGGATTGCAGTCTTGCTCAGTGTTAGTTGCACTTCGATAATTTTGGATGCATTATGTTGCACAACTAGCCTGGAGGTGTGGATATCCTTAATGAATATGGACACGCCTCACCCTTTATTGTTTCAGTCCAGGTTAGGTGGCCAAAAGGTGTGGTATAAGTTATAGCCTGGCAATGCAGGGGTGCTCTCTGGAGCCTTGAACCAGGTCTCCATCACTGCACAGATGTCAGCTGGATCTGAGGACATCTCATATGCTATGTATATACTGCCTCTCAGTAACCTGTAGGAGATTGAATAGAGAGATGGGAACTTAAGGGGAACTATGTAGGACAGGATAGTCATACCCTGGATTCTCCTGATGAGGAACCTTTGAGGGTGTTCCAGCTGTTGCAAGTGCCTGGCTAGGTACATGCCAAAGGAGGTATTGTACTCGATCAGTCTGATAAGAGCAGAGTAGAGTGGTACTGTTACTTCCTTGGACCTGGATGCTATACCCTTGCTTACAAGTTGGGCAACATAGAATTATTTCCTTGCTTTTTTTGCTATGAACGGCAGACTCGCTGATGAGCAACAGCTCCATTATTCAGACATCCTTGGCATCAGTTACATCATTTAAATAGTTTTGATTAAAAACAAGTTACATGGGTTGAATATCATTTTTTTAAGATAGAATGAGGTATGTGCAGTATAATATCATCAGTATGTATAGACTGTCAGGTATTTAGTAAGAATATTTATTACTATAAAGACTTGTTCAAAATCTAGGACATAGGAAGATAAGAAAGATTTAAAGCACCCCAAAGAAAGAAATGAGGGATGAGGCCCAAGGAAGGTAAAGAAGATGTGATGACAGATGAGGAAATAGCTGTGACAGTAGTACATAAGATTTTGTGCAGCATAGAGTCGTGGCACAAATTCACATAGCTATATTAATACCAGTTTAACCAGGAGTGGTGCAGAACCATTTATCTATTAGGTGTTGTTTCAGTTTGCATTTAAAGTATTTTAGATTGCAGAGTGTTCTTAAGTGGAGTTAGACAGTATTCCAACCATGTGGATACAGGGAGTATCCTGCATTATTATTTGGTTTAGCTATGGAGAGTAATGATTTGTCAGTGGAACATAGAGGTCTCTTGGTAGTGTAAGGTTAAATGATGGAGTGAAGAAATGGGAACTTTTCAGTGTTGTGTATTAGTCTGAAGCATGTAATTAACTGTGGGGGCGTTACATATTATAGTTCAATCATCTGCATATTGAATAAGGCTTGAACCTTTTGCGACTGAGTGACGATTATTTGTAAAGATTGAGAACAGCAAGTGAGGTGTGTGCAGTGTAATATCAGATAGCCAAATTTGCTAACAACAGCTGCTACAGAACACATCACTGCCTAAACCTAAAGCAATTGGGCTGGATGGAACTACCTAACTTACTTATTTATAATCAGCTGGTTACTGCTCACAAGATACTCCATCAACAAAATATATCACCCTCACTAACTAACATTGTCCAACTATACTCCATATACTCCTGTCCTAGGCAACTCCGCTCAACTGACAAATTACTGTTAACTGTTACTAGATCCAACAACCATGCCGGAGACTCCCTTTACTCTTCTTATGTGGCCAAAATCTGGAACTCCCTGCCTGCATCCTTATCCCTGATTATCTCACTACCTACATTTAAAAAAGCTATCTACAACTACCTCAACAACAAATGGTTATGTCCCTGTTCAATTCCAGACTAATGCCAGATCCACACCATTACTATCGTAACCATTGTCCTAAACTAGAGTCCTATCTGTTACTTGCATATAAATGTACACCACATCAAAGGTTTGATAACATACATATAACAGTGTTTGTCTGAAAAACATAAAACTGTTTAATGACTATTGTTAAATGTATCTGTCTGTAGACTATACCTATTAGTATCTGTTGCTTATACCTATAAGTGTCAATAACTAGATACCCTTATGGATCTAGATGAGATATGTACCCAAGTGTGTCTTTATGTACTGTAAAAATTTGTCTCTTTCGAGCTTTGCTTGGTGTCCTTATGTACTGTAAAAAATTGTCTCTTTGGAGCTTTTCTCCCCGGGCCTCCACTGAAAATGGACATTTATCCAGCTGGACTATCCCAGTTAACAAATGTAAAATAAAATAAATAATAAATAATTTGAGCCAGTTTAGTTGTTTTTGAGAGAGGTTGTGATGGGATCTGTATTGCTGATTGGTTACAAATTTGGCTACCTTATTGTAGCATTGTTGGCTGATAGAGAGGAATTGAGATTGGTTAGGATAGGAGAGGCATATAATAGGGTGGGGAGTAGAAAAGAAGTGTCTATGTTTTGCCTAGCAGAGTCAGTAAGGTAGTGTTTTACCATATACAGGCAACTTAGCCTTTTGTGTGTCTTCTTTATGGCTTGCTGAAGGTAGCGATTAAATTTCAGATGATCGTCTATAATCAATCTAGTAATTTGGTGTGGGATACCAGTTCTACATTGGTCTTGTTGGATGATAGTATATCAAAGGTAGTTTTCTGGTGAAAAAAGAGAGAACGTCAAGGGTAGTGGGCCACACAAAGTAAGAAAGCAGTCCAAATGTAAAAACACAAAGTGAGGCTCACCACGACAATCAAAGCAGACTGTTAAACTCTTTATTCCAAAGAAGTCACAATACAGTAAGCGCTTTCACGTCTCAAACGATGCTTCATCGGACTTTGAAACTAAATGTTAAAAACTGTTTAAATACCACTTGTAGATCAGCCAACCAATACAACCTGGACATCAATTAATAATCTCATTAACAGTTTAAAGCTACAAGTACAAAAGTGTTACCAACTTACAAAAAACGTATTAGTAATTTCTGACATGTCTCCTATAGTTTGCATAAATTGGTTACTAATGCTCAAGAGTCAATAATTAAACCAGTTGATATAGAGGTTTCACAACAAATGAGAAAACTTAAAAATATGACAAAACTTAAGCAAACACAATGGCAAAGGCAACACATGGAAGCCTGTTTGTGCTTCAGAATAATTCCCAGGGGTCTACGTATCTTAAAAATGCCTACTTCAGGGTCCCTTTACCCAGAACTATTAGCAAGTTGGCAGAAATTAAACTTGGAAATGAGTTTTGGGTATACGAGGCTACTAATAAACAACTACACAACAACTGAGAATGATTTAAGTAATGAAGCCAATATTCTACAAACTCAATTGGCTTCAGTGATGTCAAGTGCTGAGATGGTTGAGTTTTTACTAGATTTGAGCAACACATTAACAGGACTTGACAGCACGTTGCTACAGGCTAAGAAAAAGAAAATGGAGAGGGATTCATTAGATTTCAAGAAAGGAAATGTATTTTCCTGGCCAAAACCCACTCCACGGACTCAAGATAACGGACATGGTATCCCCAATAACCGGTTAACTACACGTGAACAGTCTTCCACCCACTGAGATGACGTCTCATGCTGAAACAGGAAGTGTCACTGCAAGAATGGAAAAAGCCATGCTCTCAACGGGAGAAGCGAGTTTGCATGTTTTTAGTAATGCTGGACATGCATCGTCTTCAAATCCAGATGTCAGGAAGAAATTGCCTCTTCCTGAACCATTAGCTTCGACCTCCACTGGGGATTTTTCACTCCCTTTACCATATCAAGCCGCAACGAAGCAGGCGTGGAGTCCAGAATATTCAGGGAGAAAAAGCAAGTATTGAGAGGAGAGACACAAGTTTCAATGCAAGGTACTGAAACCAGTTTTGAAAATCTAACGTTAAATCTCTCTAAACATAAACTTTCTAATGCTGAATGAGCAGTACTAGATAAAGGACTTTCATATATTCCTTCGCAGAACACTAACATAGTGGATATTATTATTGACTTAAAATGTTTCCTAAGAAATGTTAATTTGAAGTTGTTTTTTGGTGACAACAACCTAGAAAAGAATGATACAAACAGCATTATATTTAGGAAACCTTCTACTTTTACACCACAGATGCACTTTCTTTTAAAATCATTTGAGGAAGCTATAGAGTAGGATTTATTGGACACCTTTGAAAACAACACCAGTTTGAAGGCTAATTTCTATAATTTGAACAGCTCAGAGAGGCATGCGCTGCAAACTTTAAGTAATAATGATAACATTGTTATAAGACAGACATATAAGGGGGAGCTGTTGTTATTTTAGATAGGGAGTTTTATAAGGCAACCATGAAAACCATGTTAGCTAATGGCAACACATATTGTAGGATAACTTATATACAGTTGGATAAAATTATTAAAAATGTTTCCAGTGATTTATATGATATGTTAATGTGCAATTTTTTTGACATGTATATGTACAGATATTTTTTAGTTGGGCATCCCTTAGTGCCTACTTTTAGGGGATTACCCAAGGTGCACAAAACATTGGTCAACCCTCCACTTAGACCTATTGTATTGAGTAAAGGCTGGTTGACAGAACCGCTTTCGATATATATAGAAAAGCAACTTAGACCTTTAATAGATGAAGCCACTTCCGTCTTGGGAGACACTCAGCATTTTCTAATGACATTATCAGAGTATAAGGTGGAAAGACAAGATTATATGGTCACATTAAATGTTACATCATTATTCACCAGTATCCCCAATGATGTAGGAATTGAATACATGAGATTATTCTTACTTGGGAAAGGCATTGCCAATGATCAAATAATAAAATGCACAATGTTAATGGACTTAGTGCTCAACACTAATGTTTTTGTATATGATGGAACATAGGAACATATTTTTTAGAAACAAATGGGGTAGCAATGGGGACAGTCTTTTTTCTCTTCATATGCCAACATAGTGATGGCATATTGGGAGAGCATTTATATATTGAAGCAAGTGAACTATGTAGAAAGCATAGTTTATTATAAACATTTCCTGGATGATTTTTTTTTTTTTTTTTGATATGGAGAGATATTGTTGAGGCTTTAGAGGAGTTTATTGATTATATCAATGGAACCACACAGTTTTTACACTTTACAACAAAGTGGTCCGAACATCAGATAGACTTTTTGGATGTACGGTTGACCAAAAAAGGTGACAGTTTACATACAGAGATCTTTAGGAATGAATGTAGGAGGAATGCTTTATTGCACCCCAACAGTATGCACCCAACACATATTTATAAGAATATAGTTAAGGGTCAAACACTAAAAACCTCTAGACTTACTAGTAATGACAATATTTTAAAAGATAAGGTATATACTTTGAAGAAGGATTTTTATGATAGAGGCTACCATCCACAAGATTTAGAAGCCATACAAGAATTTGATAGATTGGAGGCAGGAAAACCATTTATTAAGAGGGATAACATAGCACCTACCACAAGATCCAATAAGATATCCCATCGAGCTATACACAGAGTAACCATCCCTTATACCAATAACAACAAGAAAATCCTGGAGATAATCAATAAGAACTGGAATATCCTAGTACTAGATGATAAAATAAAAGATATAGTAGGTGAAAAACCAAAGATGTGTTACAAGAACACTAAGTCCTTAAAGAGATTACTTTGTTATGAAGAAAATAATAAGAAGAAACAAATTAATTCTGTGAGGGAAGGAACTTTTCCATGTCGCAACTGCAACCAGTGTAGATATATGGCAAGCAGCAATGTGTTTATACATCCAGATACCAATAGACGATACACTGTCAGTCAGTATAGTGACTGCAAATCTAGGAATTTAGTTTACTTAGCAATGTGTGGAAAATGTAAATGTTTTTATGTAGGCAAAATGAATAGGACCCTTATATACGCAATAAATAAAATGGATGAAACCAATGCACTTGCAAAACATGTGGTACAAACTGACATTACACACAGATTTGTCTTTATGGTGCTAGAGACAGAGAGACTAGGAAATATTAAAAACCACACTGAAAAACAAGAGGGTAAATGGATTATTAGACTCCAAGCTGACAAAGGTCACGGTCTGAACGAGAAGGTCTCTATTAAGTCCTTTCTAGCAGAACGTGCATTATCACATTAATATCCTGGTCATGCACCTATATATTTATTTGAGCTGTCATTGTATTGAAATATAAATATTTATATATTTTTAGATAGTTTTTAAATAAAATTTTTATATAATTCATAAGATTTGTATATGCTTATATTTTAATATTACATAAGTTATTATGCAAACTATAGGAGACATTTCAGAAATCACTAATACTTTTTTTGTAAGTTGGTAACCCTTTTGTACTTGTAGCTTTAAACTGTTAATGAGATTATTAATTGATGTCCATGTTTTATTGGCTGGCTGATCTACAAGTGGTATTTAAACAGTTTTTAACAGTTAGTTTCAAAGTCTGATGAAGCGTCGTTTGAGACGTGAAAGCGCTTACTGTATTGTGACTTCTTTGGAATAAAGAGTTTAATGGTCTGCTTCAATTGTCATGGTGAGCCTCACTTTATGTTTTTACATTTAGTTTTCTGGGGGAGTAGAGAGTTTATTTATTTATTTATTTTTGGTTTGGGAGGAGTTGTGAGTTGTTGATAAGCTTCTAAGGAGAAGAAGGATTTCAGGGTGAATGTTTGGAGCATGGGTAGTATCCTGGCAGCACATATCAGAATGGAGTTATCAATGCTGACCTCTTTGGCTCCTACATTTAGGTTGTGATAAATAAGTTAAATGGTAGTGGTCCTAGGGTGGAGTCATTTGGGACTCCAATGGTTATAGGAATGAAAAATGAGAAATCATCTTGCCATTTCATTGCTTGGGACCTATTAGTAAGGTTAATAGGAAACCAGTTAAGTGAGGAGGGTGACACCGCATAAGAAGAGAATTGGAAAATTAGATGACTGGCTGTGTCAAATGACTTGGATAGATATAGAAGTAGGGTTAAGGTTAGAAGACCTGAATTTCTATTGTGATTTATTACATCTGTTAACCTTAGAAGGGCAGTGTAATTGGGTCTGAAACCACGCTGCAAGGAAGAGAGGAGGTTAAGAGAAGTAATATATGTACTAAGTAGAGAGTGAATACATCTTTCAAAGATTTTGGATAAGGGTGATAAAATGGTGATTGCACTATAGTTTGTGAGCTCTGTTGAAGAGCCACCTTTATGGAGGGGTATTATATAGGTTTTTCCACAAGTTAGGGATATATTTTTCTTGAATAGAGCCAGCTGTTAGAATCAAGACAGGATATGCCAGGCTATCGGCATCATTTGAGGTATTCAGATAGAAGTTGATCAGGGGTGGTAGCTGTTGTCTTACAGGTGCATAGGTATTTTTCAGTTGTAGATGTAGGCACTGGAGTGAATGTAAAGGTCTGTTGTACTTTCAATGATTGGGGTGGGATGGATGGATTTGTAGTAGCTTTGTTTTGTAGGAGGGGGGTCACTGTATTTATAAAATGTGGTGTTAAACTGTGATGTAATGCTCTGGAAATTATTGATTAGGTATTAGCTGGGTTGTGTTGATTTTCCAGGACTGAGCAATATATGTATGGATTTTCAGAATGTTTTTCAAAGGTTTGATGATGGATTTGGGGTGCCACTATAATAAGCATTTTGTCCTGTTTTATGCATTGTTTGCTGTGGTTCCTTAAATGCCTGTAATGTTGCAGGGATGTTTGAGACTTGGTCTATAGCCATGACATCTAGGCTTTATTTCTAAGTTGCATGAGTTGCTATGTATTTTTAGTTAACCAAGAGGCTGATTTGTTTTTAACTCTTTTGTTTTTTAATGGTGCTTGGTCTGCCAGGATATTTAGAAGTACTGTATTAATTTTTTCTGCTGCTTCATCAAGGGGAAGAGTTTAACTGGAGTCCAGTTGGAGAAGACTGGAAGTAAACTTTTCTTTATTAAAGTTACTGATGACTCTTGTGGGGATGTTTGGGGTGTCTGATTATGTAGCTTAGCCATTGCTTACTTAGGCTATCAGGTATGGTTCCACTTGTGACAACATTGTTTGGGGTGGGTGTTTGAACCACCTCTTCATGATTCCCCATCTACTAACACCATTCACTGTGGTACAGCAAATCTTTCTCCTCAAGATTTCCTTAAAGAATTTAGCAATCTACCATTAATAAACTCCACACCTCCCACAGATCATATATTACCCATCCCACCACCATCCATCCCTCTCTTCCACTTCAAATGCATACATCCCAAATAAGTCTCTATTCTACTTGAAATTATTTCCACTCACAACACTCCCAAATCTGATAACAGAACTCCTGCTTCATATATCACTGCAGAGAGTGTCTATGTCTTCCTCTTACCTACATATATCATTTACGTCTCACACAAAACATCATGCCACAGATTTGGAAAACTGTTGTAATTAAACTCTTCCCAAAGCAAAGCAATTTAAAAGATACCTCTACTTCTATCCAATAACCATCCTCCAAATTCTGGGCCAACATCTTAAAGACAGTTTACATCCAACTCTCCCTCTATATCCAGCAGTACCACCTGCTCTCCTCCAAACAGCATAGAATCTGTCCTGGACTAAGTACTATGACAGTATTTTGGTCCCTAACTGACACCATGCTGCTAAACCCTGGCAGTAGCCTCCTTACAGGTGCCCTACTTATAGACCTGACAAAGGCATTTGTCATCATTGAGCACTGTCTTCTCCAAAACAAAGAAATTGAAATTGGTGTCAGTCCAGATGCTGCTCCCTGGTTTAAAATCTTCCTCACTGACAGACACTTTGGAGTTAAAATAGGATCCTCCCAATTACAATCTAGACCTATTACCAAAGCTGTACCACAAGGATCCATTCCTGCTCCCCTCCTCTTCTATATATTCATCAACAAACTTCCTTGTGACCTCTCCCATCTTCCATTTACCAGTCAGGTCACTCTCACACCAACATTTAATGCCAACTCCAGTCAGACTTACATAAGCTCCACCAATGGCTTATAAACCATAACCTACTTCTTGGTTCCACCAAGACAAAAACTTTGCTATTTTAGAATGCCAAAGAAAAGTCACCAAGTACCTGATTATTTAATTATCTTTGACCTACACAACCATTCCATAGAGACAACGTCCACCTTCAAATAACTAGGACTATGGCTTGATCAGTTGCTAAACTATCATTTCCACATAGACAAAGTGAGAGCCAAAATACACTACCTCCTCTTCTGGTCTAAAAAGATCTCCCATTTTCTATGCCAACCAGCTAGAGCAGCCATTGGCAAAGGAGTTCTCCTTCCTTATCTTGCACATGGGTTCCCAAGTTTTCCTTCTGCCTCCATGAAAAACATTGCCACACTACAGACTGTCTCTAACAACATCTGCCAATTCATTACAAACTCGCCTGTCTGTGAGCATCTTTGTGTCACACTAGAAAAAGCCAGTTGCTTACCCATAGAACAAAGTCCTAACCTACTTTTAGGATCCCAACTCTACAAACTACTCCAACTGTACACATTTACTCCCTTTGCAGCTAGACTTCAGGAACAAGCCTCCTCATATAACCTGAGACACTACTTCCAAGCCACAGCAAATGGCATTACCCCTAGAACTAAACTCCATAGCACTTCATGTTCTTTCTCTTCTTAGGTGCCTATTCTTTGAAAAGATCTCCCCGTTGACATTAAGGAAACCAACAGTTATTCCAAATTTAGAATGTAACTTAAAAAGCATTTCTTCATCCAAGCTGAATGCTCCTGGTTCAACAAAGGACATATCACCCAGAAGTGTAGCTGGCTCCACCAGCACCCTGTGCTGGTCCCACAAACCAGCTCCCTACCCTCTCATCTCTTTATGTATGCAAAAAAAAAAAAAAAAGACTTCTGCAAAACTTGAAGGATGTTTCCTGATGTCCTGCACACAGTACCCAATCCATGCTGGGATATAGGACAAATCTTTCCTCCTCATACTTCAGCCATTTTGGTCCTGTTGCTGTACTCTGCCTTTTAAACTTTTCTCTTTTAAACCATAGCAAACTGCTTGCTACAAATGTAGCTACAGCACTCAGGTTTAACGGAAAATGTAATACCAGCTTTTAAAAGCTGTCATTTCCTTTATATTCGATTATTTGCTCAAACAGACTTTGGTCCATTTCAAACATGAATACTAATTCACACAATCATGTTCCTGCCTGGGTTGAAGATATGGCACTGTCATGTTACCTCAAAATCTTTTCTCTCCAATATTTCTATACAACTCCAAGTTTACCCCCTACTAAAAAGCATAAAATTAGATATTCAAAAAATTAATTAAGACACTACTTTTGAAAATACTCTTCCTTCTACTAACCCTACATACATAAATCCAAATTTAAAAATCAACAAAACATGATTGATTCTCTCTTATTCCCCTCATCACAGACGGATCAAAAGCTTCAAGCCATAAAACCACTTTAGAACTCGCCCCTTCAAAAAAATATATATATACAACTATAATTTGAATAACATATTATATTTATACACCTGTATACTCATATAAATTTAATCTAATAATTCCCCTGCTTGTACATGTTGTGTTGTCGAGGAGCAGTTGGCAAACAGCCATATTAAATATTCCTCTTTTTAGATGCCCAAGTTACACACACACACATTCTAATCTCTCTGCTCTCTAATCAAACTTTACATCACTAATAGTGAATGGATGGTCTCAAAGAGATGGCAATCAAACATATATAAAAGCTGTCATTTCACTAAGAGGGATGATAGAATGCTGATCAGATTTTGCCCTCTAACAGTGTGTGCCTGGGGCAATTGCCCCTTTTGCCCCACCCTAGCTATAATACCGAAAACACCTAACTTATCTCCTTTCCAAGTTTTTTCTCCTCTCTCAAGATTCAATTTAGTAAATACTTGGCCTACATGCCCTATTTTCCACTGTGGTGTGATCTCAGATTTGGTATATTTAGTTAGGGGTAGTGGAGAGGTGCAGCCCCCACACTTGGGGCTGTGGGTGGCATAGCCCCTGCCTAGGTGGGTTATACTTACCATACTTATACTTATACTTACCTCTGCATTAGATTTGTTAACAGTCAGCCAAGTGTTTGGCCCTCATAAACAGTTGCCGTTCAGTTTCTGCAGTTTTGTTCTTTTTGTCTCGGTTATTTGAAAGTTGACTATGGGGCAGTCAATGATTAGAAATAGACCCGTTAAACCAATATAAATACATACATACATACATACATGCATACATAACTAAATAAATAAATCTTGTCTAGGATGGATTTATTAGATGTAGCCATGTTAATTCTAATTGAGGTCCTGATCAATTGAAAGAAGCCCTATACCTGAACTGAATTTGTTGGGTTTTCTAGGGTTATCTTTTGCCAGTCTATGTTATCTCTCCCAGCAAGATGGTTTCCAGTCTTATGTTAACCAAGATCAGGAGACAATTCTTCCTGGATGGAATGTTTTTACCAAGTGGTATGTTAAGACCTATGATGGCTAGCAATTCATGATTATTTAGTTTGAGGAGTGAGTTGAGAAGTTCAGCCTTATTGAAAGTGGCTATAGTATGCAGGATAGAGAAAAGCATGGAAAGAATGGCAAAATTATAAAACACCTCAGTATCTTGAAAACTTCAAAATGCTTTGCAATTTACTAAAAAGCAAATAAATGAAAACAAAATCTATGCTATAATAACTTTCAGAATAATACTAAACACAACCCTAAAAATGCACTTCCATTATAGAAATCTTACATCCCAGCCAAAAATTCAACCCAAACCCATCACTGGGTAAATCACCACTCAAAACTGAAATACAGTTCAACTCTTATTTTATAGATAGTATGGCATCTCTAACCAATGATTCTTCAACATCTAATCCCAACCATGCCCAACAGCCACATATCAACACATCCACTTTCACTTTCAAACCTGTACCCACATCCTATGTAAAACTACTGTTAAACAAACTTATACTGTGCTCTTCTTCAGCTGATGACCTTCTAAGCGAGTAGTTTAAAACAGCAGCCAATCGCATTGCCTACCCTGACTCAATTCACATAAATAGGTCAATCCAGGAATCCCATGCTCCCTTTCTCTGGAAAAAGTCACACATTATCCCTCTGCACAAAGGAGGAAATTCAACAGCCATTAATAACTTTAGACCTATAGCAATCATATCTCCCCTACTTGAAAAAATGTATTCAAAAATAATTGCTAGACTGTCTTATGCAAAACTCATATCCCATACAGAACATGGCTTCCACCCTTCCCACGGTACTAGCACTGCCCTTCTAACCTGTATAGATACTGTTCAATAAAACAAGAGATAATGAGGCACTAATATCTTCATTATTTCTAGACTTCTCTAAAGCCTTTGACGCAGTTTGTCTTAGCAAACTTCTACTTCAGATATCCTTACCAGGTCTCTCAGCCCACCATTCTGCAGTTCAAAAGCCTGTCCAATAGTTATCAATCAGTAAAATGGTACTCCATGCTCTCTCTTTACCTCCCAGTCACCACTGATGTACCACAAGCTCTATCCTTGATCCCATCCCCTAACATTTTCACCAACACCCTCTATAGATCCTCAGAACAGGCCACCCTAATACAATACTCAGATGATTCCACTCTCATTTGCATATCTGACAACATTGCCCACCTCCAAAAAATTATTCAGAAAGCTTTAACAGCCATCGAAATATGGCTTCATAAATCTGTCTCTCATTAAAAAACAACATTTGAAGTCCTCTCTCTTGATTATACAACCATTGAAGTCACTTCTCATAGCAAATTATTAGAGGTGATAGATGATAATCTTACATTTGACCTGCATATACAAAATTGCATAACAAAAACTAATCTAAAACTAGGGATGCTTTACGGAACCAAAAACTTTCTCACCTAAGCAACTAAAACTACACTTGCCAATACTTACCTCCTCTGTACACTTATTTATTTATTTTACTTATTTACATTTGTTTACTGGGAAATTATGACTGGACACAGGTCCATTTTCAGAGGAAGCCCAGGGAGAAAAGCTCCACACAAGAAAAACAAGTAACAATGCAAGACAAGTAAAATTTGTAGTAAACATGAATAGCAAAGATGTATGAAAGACCAATTGGGGTACATAAAAAGGGTCTATATTACATTATCGAAGTTTCAAAACTTCAAATCTGATATGGTCAACACCATATAATCGAAGTCTTGAAACATTGAAAATGTAATAAAACACAACAACCTACAAAACCAAACCATTTAAACACTCTAAGCAGGGGGCAAGCCCCCCTTCACCCCCCCCACTACTTAAATGTACCAACTCCGAGATTGCACTACAGTGCAGAAATGGGAAATCTTCCCTTTCTGTGCTGTACGGAGATCTCCGTTAAAAGATTCCAGGTTTCAAGACTTCAGTCATATGGTGTCGACCATATCAGATTTGAAGTTTTGAAAGTTCGATCTTCTGATATAGACCCATAAAAAGTACCAATACACATAAGTAATAATACATTTAGAAGTGCGATTGTAAACATAAGATGATGTAGGATGCTCAGCATTATAGTATGTTGATAAGTATGTTTAGATAACTGATAAGAATAAACAATTACACCTTTTAAACTGTTTCAATTAACAGTTATAGTTAAGTACACTAACAGACATATAGCCAACACCATCATATAGTGATGCAAGCAGGAAGGGTTAGAGGAGAAATTCAGAGGGAGTCGGAAAGAAAGGGGGAGAAATAGTGATCTGATTTTGGGAGGAAGGGCGGGTAAGGGAGGGGAAGAAAGGAACATAAGTGAGTCATTAGTCTGGATTGGTACAAGGACATAACCAGTGGCTTTTTAAGTGGGCTTTTAGTTCGGCCTTGATGTGATGGGATGAAGGTAGGGTGGTAATGGGGGTGGACAGTGTTCCATAATTTGGATATTATGCAGGAGAAAAGAGCTTCTCCGGTTGGGTTCTTAGCTTTGGTAACTTGGAGTTGTTTTTTGTTGTTGGAGAGTAGTTGTCTAGTAGTAGAGTAGGGCTGGAGAAGGTTTTGAAAGGTGGGTACGCTTTGAGAATGGTTTACTAATGTATGAGTGAGGGAGAGTTGATTGAGCCAAAGAAGTTGTGGAAGTTCAAGTCAATCGAGTTCTTTAAGTGAGTTACAGTGATAGCTGTGGAAGGATGACCCAGAGGCAAATTTGGCTATTTTGTTCTAGCAGGCCTGTAGCTTGTTTAGGTCAGTTTGTCTAAGATTGGTAAGAAGAGGAGAGGCGTAGACTAAGGGTGAAATGAGGTGAGAGTTGGTGATTGAGATTCTGGCTGCTTTGTTGAGGTATTGCTTATGTCTATACAATTATCCTATTTTTTGTGAACTTTTTTATGGTTAGACTAATGTGAGTGTCAGGTTTAAGATGGTTGTCAATCTCAATGCCAAGTAGTTCGGTGTGTTCTTTAGGGGAGATGATGGTGTTGTTGTTGGCCAGAATATTGAAGTGGGGGTTAGTTAAGTTAGATTTAGTGGGTTGGAAGATGAGGAGATTCATCTTGTTAGGGTTGAGCATTAGCTGGGCATTGGATAGCCAGTTTTCTACAGAGGAAAAGGCTTCCTGTGTAATTTTATGAAGTTCTGGTATAGTTGGGGCTGAGCAGATGAGAGTTGAGTCATCTGCATACTGTATGAGAGTGGCCTGCTTGGTGGCTGTGAATAGATTATTGGTGAAGAGTGAGAATAACAGTGGTCCAAGGATGGAGCCTTGAGGGACACCAAGTGTGACAAGAAGTCAAGGTGATAGGTCATTATGCCACACAACGGATTGTTGGCAGCCATCTAGATAGTTGTGAAACCAGTTTGTAGCAGACTGAGAAAAGGAAACAATAGTGAGAACAGAGAGTAGTAGTTTGTGTGAGACCATATCAAAAACCTTAGAGAGGTCCAGGAATGTGGCAGAGGAGAACAGGCCATTGTCTTTATGATGAAGGATAGTGTTAGTGAAAGAGAGTAAGGCTGTGGTAGTACTATGGAATGGCATGAAGCCATGTTGGGTGGTGGAGAGAAGGCTATTGGTTTGTAAATAATCTAGGACTTGAGAGTGAATGCATTTCTCAAGTATTTTGGATAGTGGCAAAAAGATGGCTATGGAGCAGTAGCTGGAGAGTTCAGTAGAGGGGCCACCTTTATGGAGGGCTATAATGTGGGATATTTTCCAAAATGAAGGACATAGCATTCTGATAAAGATTGGTTTATTAAGATAGAGACTGGATATGCTAGGCATCGGCTGCTATTTGCAGGTAATCGCAGGGAAGGTTCTCAGCAGCAAGTTCTGTAGGCTTAAGCTTCAACAGAAGATTTTTTATTATGGAGGTGGGCACAGGAGAAAAAGAAAAGATACTGGAAAGAGTATTTGGGTTTGATGTGGAGTGGGTGGGGGGTGGGGTTGTGTTGCTTGGCCAAAGATAGAATGGATTCAATAAAGTATTTATTGAAAGAGGCAGTGATACTACTGGAGGAAGGGAGAGAGGTAGGTGGGGGGGTGCCAACCTTACCTGGGTGGAGAATGGAGTTTATGGGGGACCAGAACTGCTTAGGGTTGTTTTGGGAGGAGTTTAGGGCAGATTGGTAATACTGGACTTTGTCAAACTTTATATGCGTTTTGACCCTGTTGCGCAATTCTAGGAATGACTGTCTAGAGGAGGGGGTTTTGGTAAGGAGCCAGTGGTCCCATGCCTTGTCCCTAAGTTTCATTAATGACCTAGTGTATTTATGAAGCCAAGGGGCAAAGTGTGACTTGACTCTGGCATTTCTTATAGGAACATGTGTGTTTAGGATGTTAAGGAAGGTTGAATTGACGAAAATGAACTACTTCATCTAGGTTGAGGTATTTATTGGTGACCAGTTACAGGTTTTTAGGGAAGATGTAAAGGTGAAGGGGTTGAAGTTCACCCTGTTTCCAATTTGCCGATAGATGATGGGTTTGGTGCTGTTTGGGTAGTGCCTCAGAAGGAATGTTAGATTATGGTCCAGCTAGTTATGACTGAGGAGCTTTGTTGACTAATGTCCAGTAGAGGGTGGGAAGTTTGCTGGACTTTTTGTCAGTCCAGGTAGGGGACTTTATAAGTTGTGTAGATGGTTGGCTGAATGATTGTTGGTACATGAGAGCCAGTTGATATTAAAGTCACCTAGAATTATGGTTTCATGGGGGAGGGTTTGGTTAGCCCATTTATGGAGGTTTTCCAGGAGTGGGATGTTTTGGCCTGGTCTGAAGTAGCATCCAGTTATATTTATTGTTTTATTTGAGTTTAGTTTGACATCTGGGGGGGGGGGGGTTGATGTGTTAAGGGTGTGGATGTTTAGGTGATGTTTGAACATTAGAGGAACACCACCTCCTTTTGTGCATAGCCTGTCCAAGCGAAGTATGTTATAGCCTGGTGGCAGTATTTCCACACTTTTGATGTGGGGTTTGAACCAGGTTTTGGTAAGGATGATTATATCTGGGGAGTATAGAGATATGTTGGCATGGAGGTCATGGGTTTTATTGGCTATACTTCTGATATGGTGCTGCCATCCTCACTAATCTCCAGGCTTCCCAAGAATTAAAACATGAACAATGAGAACTACGTTGCTAAATTTGCAGCAAATACCCCTTTTAGAACACACCAGTGTATAGCACTGAAAAGCCTAAATTGGTGAGAACTACCTCATCAACTAACATAAACACAGCTTCTTACCACTTATAAAATTATTCAGAATTTATATGCCTGTTCAGCACTAAAAAACATTCTACACAACTATGTTCCCAGTCAGTCACTGCGATCCAGTGAACAAAACTCCTGTCTATAATCAAACCTATCAAATCTGCTGAGCATTTTCTGTACTTGTACAAAGTTGCTAAAGCCTGGACCTCCTTACCTGTATTCATCAGGTCAATACCCTCCCCCTATCTTTCAAAACCAATCTGAAAGACTTCCTAGCTAAAAATCTGGCCCTGTTCTTGCTGAAACTAGGATAAACTATATTTCTAAATATGAAAAAGTATGTTTTCATTCCTTATACCTCCTTACTCTCCCTTCTTCACTTGCTTCCTTACTTCTATCAAATTCTCTTCCCTGACTTTCTCTCTAAATATACCATAAGCCTGTTTTTCCCCTCATTTCATATTGTAATTCCGTTTTGAATTAGACTAACTCACCTTTAATTTCTCTACAAACTGTCTAAAATTTCTCTAAATATCAAATGATTGTCATTTAACATGTATCAATTTTTAACCTATATTTTTATATTTTCTAATTTCTTCTAATTATTTAAACTGCAGATATTTTTTTTTGAAGAGTGTAAAATTATTGCTATAAAAATGTTTTGTAATAATATGGAGCTTTTCTTCCCAGGCCTCCGCTGAAAATGGGCTTCCACCTAGTTGGACTTATCCCGGTATCAAATGTCAATAAATAAATCATGGTAAGTGGAGAGATCTTAAACATTTCTGTAGAAAATAGCAACTCTACCTGCTTTTTGTTAGTTTTATCTAGTCTGAGTGTATTCTAACCTGCTGGGAATAATTCTGTGTCTTTTGTAATTGGCTTTAACCAGGATTCTGTGGTAATAAGTAGAGCGGGGCGTGGTGGCCTGTACAGGCATGAACCTTTGTGATTTTGTGATAGAGGCTTCTTACAGTACTGTGTAGTATTTCAAGTCCTATGTGGCTGGATAGGCAAACTGCTGCTGTTTTGGGATGTGTGGGAGGCTGCTTTGGTGGGGGTCCATATCTGGGATGTATATCCCTCCAAATACTGTTGTCTAGTTAGCAATGTGGCTATTTAAAAGACACTTATATTTAGCCCTGAGTTTATAGACAGTTTTCGATAATGGGGGAGAATATGCTGCTTGCTTGTATTTAAGGGTGCTAATATAATTAATGTTGAGTAGGACGGAGGAGTTATTAGAGAACTATGTTGGGTATTCTGCTTAAAGTATTCTGTGGTATGTGTAGGTAAGTAACAGAGGGAGAGAGATTTGATAGCTGGTTTAGAGTGTGAGTATATTGAGAAATGCTAGTGTAAGAAGATGAAGTAGAAACATATTTGGGATTTAGAAGGGTGTATTGATAGTTGATGGTGTGTGGTGGGAGGAGTGTGGATAGGTGCAGTTATAGGTAGTAGTGATTAATGAGACGAATTAAGTAGAGTAAGATGATAGGTAGGTATAGGGATTGATAGGTAGATACAAGATTGAGTGGCAGAAAGCTGTTTGAAAGAAAAAGAGGAGGAGTTGTCATGTTTGAGTATTTTGAAGAGTAAGGAACCAAGAAGATGATTTGATCTGATCTGTACTGTAAGCCTTTGACAGAGTAATGCAATGGTGCTAATTTCATGGTGAGTTAGATAGGAATCACTCTTATTGGAGAGAGTCTGAAGGGTGACAGTGCTTTTGACAGAGGCCAATGCAAACAAGGGGAGACCATACTCAAGTTGGCTAAGGAAATTGCCTTTTCCTGTAGCAGCCATTGCTGGATATAAGAAGAACTGAGATATTTTCCTGGTCCAGAAGAGTAGACTGTTGGTCTTAGCTTTCAACTTTTCTATGCACTCACACAATTTACTGATTGGCCTTGTCAGATCCCTAAATATCTAATGGAGGTGTTAACGTGAATGGCATTGTTATTGTATTAAAAGATCGAAGGGAACGTGGATAATATTTTATGGTTTCCAGTGTGGACTTTGTATTTGTACATTGAACAGTGGTTTGTTTAGTCAGTGCTGTAGCTAAAGATGGTACAAATGATGTACGTTATTAACAATAATAAATGAAAAAAATATTTGATTCAGTTAATATTATACTACCATTGTATTAAAGGAGAAAAAAAAGATATTGGCCTAATTAATGTAATATCTTTTGCCATTTTAGTTGCAACACCTACAAGCAAGTAATGCAACTTACAGGCTGTTTTGTTTTATATTTAGGTTTAAGAGCTCTGAAGAGACCAGAGCTATTTTCATTTTATAAATGGTAAGATTCATCTTAGAGCAGAAAATTCCTGCATGAACTACATATAAATCCAAGTGTATCTGATTAGTACAGAAAATTCACAATTATGCTTAACAATTTATAATAAACAGACAATTTAAACCATATAAGAAAACGCAAAAACATTCTTTTCTTTTGTTATTTGCATGTTATGCAAGACAAAGGTGACAAAATAAGAAAGAAAAAAGTCTGTCTTGTTATCTTGAGCTATTTTGCTATTTATATAATTTGTTAATCCCTACATCTATAGGCCTCCTGGGTTGATGTGACATTTACAACTAGACAAAAGCAGTTGTAAATGTACCATAAGTCATCCTTACAAAGAGTAATTGCTTATTGAAATTTACAGTCATTTAGCATTAAGTCAAATACAAGTTGGCATTATTTTAAAAGTGACACAGATGGCTCACAGTCAAGGCAAAAAATGTAAGACATAATTCTTTGTAATGGTCCACGGACATCAGTTACTTGGTTGCATTTTGAAAACTGACAAACTTTTTCCACATATAGCAGGAGAAACTGTATAATGGGGTATGAGACAGAATATTATGCATATATATATCATTTATAAAAAAAAGTCTTCAAAAGTGATGCTATATCCAGTTATGTGCAGCTGTTGTCAGTTAGCACAGATAGGTGCAGTTCCCTAAACTCCCCAGAAGCACTTTCCAGAAACATTCTGAGACTGGTTTTGCAGCTCACTTTTTTTTTGCTGATAAGAATAAGAAAATTGCATGTCAAGAAACAGCAGTTAAACATAACTGCTATAGATGCCACTCTGAAGAGGAGAATAACACTTTTGCAGTGCTTAGAGGATATCAGTAAACTTAACTGATATTCACTACACAACTAGGGACTTATAAAAAAAAATAACTGCCCTGTATGTTGAAAACATGTAAGGATTTTAAAGCTGCTGTTCCTATTTTTCATATAGGACATTGAGTAAAGTGCAACAACTACACTCTCTATTTGAGCAAGTAATTCACCAAACATCTATAATCCGCAGGTGCTTTGGGTTTTTCCTGCAGTGTAATGAGTACTGACTCAGTGAAACTCCTGGGATTTGGACGGAAGTAAGTTACCCATTCAGACTAAGATGTTATGACTAATTCCACAGACTGGCAGCCTCCGAGTGAGTTATCTTTGTCAGCAGGGTGTATGATATGCCATCTGCTTGGAGGCATGCCTTCACATAAAATGCCATTCATCCTTTGCCTCTTCAGTCACTTAGAATTTGCATATTCAGCTGTGGATTTGTGCAGGGATAAGGAGAAAGTTATAGTGACCGGGGTAATGGACACTTGGATTAATGAATGCAGAAGAAGACAGTGTGCAGCAGGTAAGGGACTGTTGTACAAAAGTAAGGGTTCAGATAGACAACTGCTGGGAAACTGCTTCTCTTGGAATTAAGTCTGCTTTGTGAAAACCTGTTTTGAAGTTCTATCGGCCAATTAAATTTTCACTCTAAGAACATGACTTCCTTTATAACAAATGTGACATCATCTCCTAGCAGAGCAGGACATGGGTGAAAAGAAATCTGTGGGGAAAGGTAACATAATTAGTGTGTTGACCAACGCACAAAAGGGATTACATCTATTATGAAATATTGACATTGGAGATGGTAGAAACCCAGAGGAAGGCCCTTGTGATGACCACAAACGATACAATTATTTTTCCTGATGCTGTACATAAAGGGCTGGTCTGAGTGGCACTTAAGATTTTAGCACAACATCAAACAGTGGGCCAAAAGAAAATATGAAGAACTAAAATAAACAATTTTATAACAAGTTATAGGAAAGATTTTTATTGCTTTTATTTTTGAGTACTTAGAATTAACATTTTTTCCTCTAATATTGTGTCATTTACATTTGGTATTAAATAACACATTAATATTTGACTGTTAGACCTCATGTATTGTTACATGCTCGTGCTATATAAGTTTATTGTATGCATATAAGAGAAAGGCTGGGAGAGTCAGAACTCTTCACTGAATAGTTGATGTTCCACAGGGGCTGAAAAAAGTGTGCACGCTTATGGCATTGAATCTTTACACTATGTAAGTAGAAACACATTGCTTGAAGCCTAACATTTTCATCTGAGGTGTTCTACAGTCTATATGCAGACGACCTGAAATTGGGTAAACTGATTACATGTGTTACAGATAAGGCATGTCTGCAAACTAACTTGACTAACTTGACCATTTGGGCACAGGAGAATAATATGCTGATAAATACATCAAAAACTAAGCACATGAGATTTGGGAGGCATAAATTGAAAGGTGAATATTTAATACAGCACACAGTGATTGAAACTGCAGACTCATTTAAGAACTTAGGTATATGGGTAGATTCAGCTATGAGTTTTTCTAATAATATCAACCAATTGTTTAATGATAGTTATAGAACTATAGGTTGTATAAAAATATTTAAAAGTCTAGTAAATCAAAAATAATGAAGTCATTGTTTGTTAGTTACATCAGACCAAAATTTGAGTATGGAATAACAATATGGAAACCCTTTAAGAAAACAAGCATGAGTAAACTGGAAAGAGTACAACGGAAAAATACCAAGACTATCCATGAATGTGAAAATTTAAGTTATTATGAAAGACTAAAATATCTGAACTTGTATAGTGTCTCTTACATCTATCTAAGAGGAGATCTTATTCAGGTATATAGGGCATTTAGTGACCCCTACCTCTGGGAATGTTTGGGGTTATCAAAAAGTACTAGAGGCTCATCAGACAACCTATGTGGGAGATTCTATAGGAATGAGAAGTTTACAATTTGTTCTCTGGCAGAGTAGTTGATGCATGAAACAGACTACCAAATTACATTAAAGCAAGTACTAGTTTAAATATTTTTAAGAACAGCCTGGACACATTATGGGAACAAGTGTTTTGGTATATTGGAATATTGGCAATCCAGAAGGGCATTAATGCCCGTGCTTGAAATATTTGTAAGTATGTATGTAAAGTTATGAGCTTATCGAAGTATCACTGCTTATTCACTAGCTTAATGAGGTATCACTGCATTCATAGCAGGGATATTATGGTATTGTATAAGTCCCGCAAGTTAGCCCACTTAAGGAGCTTGAACTGTATTAACAATTTGGTGAAATGTTTTGTAACAAAATGTACAATTGTAGCAGGTAATATAAATGTTACTGATATGGAGTGAACAAATCTGTGTTCTTATTTGCTCAAAACAATCATAGAACACGTATTAAGGAATGAGTACAAATAGATGACACAATCCTCATCAGTGGGGAAAGAAGACTCTGTTGAGCTTGACTCTAGTCTGGCACTGTGAAGAGACATGAGAGGTGTAGAATAAGTTGGAGGCCTTGGCCGCGGATGCAATACCACTACTCGTTTTTTCACTTACCCAGAGAGGTGAGGGGTGTCTCGCTTCTGGCTCCAAGCGCCTGGGCACGACCCGCTCCAGGGACAGTGTCAGGTGGGGAGTTTGACTGGGGTGGTACACCTGTCAAAGAGTAATGCAGGTGTCCTAAGGCGACCTCAGGGAGGACAGAAACGTCCCATGGAGTTTAATGTTGTTTGCATTTATCTGGAGTACATAGTCAGTGACAGCTTAGTACAGCTAGGATTAAGGATGTCTGGCCATCTTAATTTTAGTTTGAATAAAAGCGTGTTCGTTAAAAACTCTAAGACCAGCCCATGCACTGGTAAGACATCTTACAGAGCACATTACCATAAGAAAATAAAACCTTGGGACAGGAAATGTGCTATGAAAAAAAATCTACTATGAAAGATAGCTAAACAGAATTTTCTAAAATAATTGAGCTCAGCTTTTGTCCAGCATGTTCCTTGATGACTCTAACAAAAATATTTAGCAATATATTCTTTAGAGAATCAGCTGCAACTGACATCCTACCTCATGTATTAAATCTATGTGATGTAATTTCCTGTCAAACAATTATAGAAGGCATGGTGGCATTGAATTCAATAAGATCAAATAATAGCAGTTAGTCCTCACAGTCTGACTGGCTTATTATCGACCAAGATCAGATGCCATCATTGTGTACTTTATTGATTTGTTTCAGTGACGTCTGGAAACAGGCTATGTGCCAGATTAATAGAAAACAACTGCTGTGCTAGATATTCCTAAAAGTGGTAGTAAAAACAAAGCCAAGAATTACAGTTCTATAAGTCTGACAAGTATTATACATAAATGATTCAAGAAAGTAAAACTAAAATTATCCCCTCCCTCACTTAAACAAATGGAAAATCACTCCCACCATGGATTTATAAGTGGGTGCTTTTGTCAACTTACTCTGCGTGGTAATGTAATTGATAAGGCTAGGCTTGCAATTTACTTTGATCTGGCTAAGACTTTTAACATGGTACCACTGAGATATACTACTGGCTGTATCAGCTTTATGGGAAAGCCCTAGTATTATAAAATGCATCAGTATGTGACAACTTACTGACTAAGGATGTTCATGAAAGAGCAACACCACTGTTTAGTTCACAGATCTATAAAATGATAAAAATGGGATACCGCCCACCATTAAAAACAGAACTGCAAATTAGACTACAAATCTATGCTCTAAGGGATGATCTGGAAGATGCTGTAACACTCAACACACCATGCTTCATAACATCCACAGGAGAAAGGACAGTAGCTAAACTGGGTCCCGTCCCTTGGAATCACCTACTACTTGAATTTTACTAGCTTGTCTTCCTAAGTATCCTTACCTGCCATAATAAGGTATTTTTTTAATCCATAAGGCTAAGTACTTCATCTTATCATGATTCAATAAGTATTGATATTATGGAATCAAGTCATGCATGAGTAGGTAGTTTACCATTATAGCCTTTGTTTTATTTCCATTTATTTTATATCTTGAATAATCCCCAAAAAGCTTCAGATTGTCTTAAAATGTTCCACAACACTGAAGTGTCCTATTCTAGATTTCTCAAGAACAAAATAATGTAATCCCTGAATAAAGCAAACTTTATCAATTACCGTGACAGTTATAGCCTTAAATTTGTGAATTCCTTATTTTCTTTGCTAATGGTTCAACATATAAAGCAGATGACACAAGGGAAGTAGAATATCCCAGCCTAGTTCCTCTCTTCAAACACAGCATCTCATAGAGAAGCACTCCCACATGAATACTTGCACCTGTACTTTCTAATACTGTGCTTATTAGCCTTATTATACTATGAGGGACCACAATGCCACCATTGCCCTACTGACTAAATTCCATCTGACCCTATCAGATACTTTCTCTGAATCAAGACCCAACAACAATGACATTTTCTTCACTCTAGATCATCATAGTTCTATCAGTGTTGTTAAATGTTTGCCCCTCCACAAAATAACATTGATCCATATCTATCAACTTTGGTGACACCGTTGCCATTTTTTTTTAGTTAGTATAGACATAAACACTTTAAAATCATAAATTAAATTTCAAATAGGTCTATATGAAGCTGGATCTGAAGGGTCTTTACCCTCTTTGTGTAACAGCCACCACAACTTTCTTCTTAGATACTAATATTCCTTCATTAGAAGATTGTGTAAACAGAACCTTCCAGATCTTTACCATTTTCTTTCCTTCTAAATTCAAAATTCCACAGGAATGCTGTCTGGTCCTTGGTACTTCCCTGTTGATTAATTATATATCATAATATTTAGCCCATTTCTCCTTATGTTAGCTACTGATTATTGAGTCTTATCTTCTTCTTCTAACCTTTGCATAATTCTTCCATTCATATTTCCATTTGTTCCTTCTTAGTGTTATTTTTTTCATTCCTCTGCTTTATATAAGTTTTCATAATATTTCCAAAATATCTCTAGATACCGTTTTTAGGATCTCTGGGAATTTTTCTTGTCATAAGTTCCCAAAGTTTAGCTACAACTCTTTCTATTTTCTGTTGCCTTAATAAAAAAGCTATACGTGTTTGAACAGTAGCTTTTATGAAACATAATTGCTTAACAACAGCCGTTCTAAACTCGTGCATATTATCCAAATACTCGTCTTTTCCCTATAGCATCCTGTAGTTGTTCCTCTTCTAGTTCTATGACATTTCTCATCTTCCTTTAAAACTTTAACCTTTTGTAGTTAAGAGACTGCCCAGGTTATGCTAAAAATGGCTAAATTATATACTGCTTCAGCACTCTCTATACACTACGACTGGGTCTGCACTAAAGCCGATAGTGTTGACCAGTAAAAACAAGCAGCAGGGCATGAAACAGCTATGTTTCAACTCCCGTTTCTACCTGCTGTCTGCTAAAGTGCACTCAGGATGGATATTCTGCAGGAACCAAACCAAGGTGATAATAAGGTGACAAAAAAGAGAACACTGGTTTCTTCAGCCCCGCCCAAATAAAAACAATTTTCAAAAGTTAATGATTTCTGAAAGCATGCAAGTTGTTTTCACGTGGGTGGGATATACAGATTAAAAAAAAGAACAGACACCAATTAGTGTAAGAAGAAATACAGGCAACAATATGTACCTTAAAATTGATAACCTCAGTTTCAGGTTAATTAGGACATGCATTAGCATCTGTCTATTTGGCACAAATGTTCCTATTAGGAAGACTAAATGTCATTATTTGAAGACATACATAGTTATGAGTGTTTGTATTAGGTTAACAGGTTCTAGAGGTGTTCTGTGGGAGTGTTTGGTTATTTGTTTGAGGGGTTTTATTAAAATAGTCTTGTAAAATGTGGCATAGTTTCCAATGTTGATAAGAAAAAATTGTATAAAGGATTAACTTGCTAGACATTAATGGGTACATGTATCAAAAAAGCTGGAAATAGACAATTAAAAAAGCTGCCATATATAATGGGTTGGAAGAATGACTTCTTACCATAATGGTAAAACTTTCCATATTATCTTGGAATGTGAAGGGTCTCTCAGGTATAAACAAAAAGGAAAGAATACTTAAGTATATTAAGAAATGTAGAGTTCAAATAGCAATGCTACAGGAGACACATTTGGAAAGAAAAGAGCATGTGAGTTTGATAAAGAAAAGATCTCAGGATTGATATTCCGCAGCTCCCTACTGAAATAATGGCACTCAAAATGCCGAGTGCCAACAAGCCAAAAAAAAAAAAAAAAAGACCAAAAATGCAGGAGAAGAGCAAGTATTGAAGCAAGAGGTAAAAAAGATAATGGAAGATCTGTGGTAGGTAGTAAGGGGCTACTGACAAGGGATAAGGATTATGTTGGTATGTATTTATATTCACCTGAAACTGCTATTATGGAGCTTACAAAATCTGGGGGAAAATAATTAGCTTTCAGAAAGGAATATTATTTATAGTTGGGACTAGAATTTGATTTGCAACAATTATGATGTATCGGGAGGCCTAGAAAGGGAAATATAACAAAAGAGGGTAGATTTATGAAGAAATTTATGAAATTATTTGGTATGAAACACATAAATTCAGTAGTAGGAATATGGAGAGAATGTATGTATTATTCCCCAAGGTACAATAATTGGGCTAGACTAGACAGAAGTTATATTTCACAAGAAAACATGCATTTACTTGAGAACTTTGATACACATCAAATAACCATTTCAGATCATGAGCCTGTAATTACTAAGATAAAAATGCAGTATAACGAAGTAAATATAGGACACTAGTGCTTCCCCTCCTACCTGTTAAAAAGAAAGCAATTTAAGGACTGGGTAGTAGAAATTATCCAGCAGTTATGTGGAAGTACTCCAGAAGTTATAGTTAGTGAGTGAGATAAAATGAAAGTGGGGGTTAAAAATAGGATAGAAATAAAAGAAAAAGAGGTCTGGTTAAGAAGCAATAAAGATTATTTAGAGGAGCTAATAAAGGTTAAAGTATTACAGAATAAGAGGAGTCTCACAGAACAGGTAGATGTGCAATTGCAGAGTGCTAAAGAGAAAATAAGTGAGTACCTGGTTAATATCCATGAGTTTAGAAATATTGCTATTACACAACTGTTTTCGGTAATAGCTACAGAGCACAAAACTTTTTTTCACAGCGACAGGCAACAGAAAATAGAAAGGGTTGCTACCAAACATAAGGAATCTATAACAAGAGAAATAACCAGAGATCTTGCAAAGGTATTACAGGTATTTCAGAAATTGTATGAAAATATGTACAAAGCAGAGAAGTGGCGAAATCAAGAAAAAGCACAAAGCATTCAACAGAGTAAGTTGTGATTTTACAAACTGGCCAATGGAAGCATTTGCTTTTCTATACAATAATAAGGTTAATCAGGAGGATAAATGAGGGACTGGAGGCAAAAATCAAATTGGGAGTGTTCCTCACTGATAGGTTGTGTGTGAACAGAGGAAGCAGGCAGGGTGTCCTCTTTCCCCTTTGTTATTTGCATTATATTTAAAACCACTGGCAAAAAACTGAGGAGCTCAAACATTCAAGGATATAATTGGAATGGTGTTTATGAAAAGTTGGCTTTATTTGCAGATGATATTATTTTGTAACTGATTGAACCAGAAAAGGACATTTCAGTGCCATGCAACATTCTGAGACAGTTCTGTTTTCTTTGTTTGTTTGCTAGATATAAAATTAATGATGATAAAAACAAGGCTATAGCTATAAATTATTAGCCACACATGACTGGTTCATCAATACCCATATTTATGGGGACATGATACAATCAAGTATTTAAGATTATGGATTAAAAATGAGTCTATTATAGCAGCTAAGGGTATCTAGGAAGAGACTAAATAAAAGATAATATAAAAACTGAGAAACTGGAAGCTCTTGCTTATAGATATGGATAGCACTATACAAGCAGTAAACATGTTTTTAGTCAGTTTGATTTTATAGACAGGTCAGGTGTATTTTTATCAACCAGAGGAGAAGTTGTGGATGGTAATTAAATAGTTGAAGGATTATTTTTTTTGGGGGGGAGGCAAGAGCCAATTGGGATAAGTTGATCCTTCCAGTAGAAAAAAAGGTTTAGGATTACCTGAGTTGAATGGCTATTTTACAGCTACACATTTAAGGCTATTATGCATATCACAAGCAGAAATCTACAATTTGACAAAGTGGAAAGGGATGATGATGAAATGGGGGATTAATCCAAGAAATAAGGAAATAATAGGATTTTGGATGTAGATCTTTAAGGAGAAAAACATGTCATACAGAATATTATATTCATAAAATAGCAGAAAGTATACTAAAAACTAAGCCAACAAAGGAATGGAGAAAGGAGATTTTGACAATAGGGATGACTGCAATTAGGGGTACAGAGAACAAGAAAGAGATGGCTGGTATTTACTGGAGGAAGCTGGCAAAGCAACCAAGGTATTAGGAACAAATAATTAGAGAGGGAAAGATAGCAGAATGGAAAGAGTCCAAGAAGACATTTGGATTGCAGACTAGGGACTGCCTTTCCTGTCAAGCATTGATGTCAGAGTATCACCAAAAAGAAATGGATAGAAGAATCCTAAATGAAAGACGTGCATTGGCTGAGCTTTTAATTGAATCTAGCACAGAAGCTACTGTTACAAAAGAGATAATTAGTAGGGCACATAAAATATTGCACAATAACTTTAGGAATCAATCAGAAGAGGTCAAAAAAGATTGGGAAGACAGATACAGATATGCAGTTTATTCATTTATTTGACATTTGGTAACCAGGAAAGTCCAACTGGGTAAGAAACTCACTTTCAGTGGAGGTCCAGGGAGAAAAGCTCTAATTTAGAAAAAGTTGTGAAAAAAATGACATTTAACATGAAATTAATAATAAGAGCAAAACAAAAGCCAGTATACTGTTGAAACCAAAAAGCAGTATATGTACATTTATAAATGATAGACATTAAAAGCATAACTATCACGTAGGTATTTTACAAAGAACATTAACCATTCTCCCATTAAACATTAACAAAAGCAAGTATACAGGTGAAACCAAAAAAGCCGTAGACCGACATTTATACATGAGAGACTTTACAAGAATATCTAGCATGCAGGAATTATGCAAAGAACATTAACAATTGTAACTGCAGACATAGATTTTTACAAAGAAAGGTCAATAGGATATGGCAGATAGTATATTTTTCAAGATAGACATAGTTACACCATTAAGGAATTATAAAATACATGTTTTAACAGTAAACAGAGGGTGTAAAATTGGTAGGGTAGTATAAATGTAATATTGGGATATTCACATAAGAGAAGTTCTACTAGAAAAGGAAAAGGTTACAGTCAGTGATATATGTGTTATTGATAAGCAGAGAAAGGAGAAAAAGAGTGAAGTTTGTGATTTGAATAAAGGATGGTAGATGGATTCAAAAGTAGGAAGATTATTCAAGAGGTATAGCATAACAGGGAGTTATTTGCTGAGTACGAAGGTCAGTCTTAGTTGAAGAGGTGCTGAATATAAAGACAAAGGAAGTTGCCTGAAGGAGGGGAAATAGGAGATGGGTATTTGTAAAATGAAGTAGGAGGGAGGGTCAGAGTTAGTAGAGATGAAGTCTGATGAATAGAAGGGGGGGGGTTAAGGAAGGAGGACAGGAATAGTGTAGGGCGGTTGTATAAGATGGGGAGTATTAACAAAGAAGGGAGTTATAGTCTAGATAAAGGTGGATGAATAAAGGCCTGAGGGGAGAAAGTGGGGGAAGGGTAGTTGAAGTAGCAAAGGTAAAGGGTAGAGGGGAGTTAATTGAGATAGAGGTAGAAAAACGAGAATGTTAGGGGGAAGTGAAAGTGGGAACTAGCTAGGTTTGGAACAAGGGCAGATATGTGACTTGAGAATGACATTTTTAAATCTAAACTTAAATTTCTTGAGGTTTGATATAGTTCTGATATCCAAAGGTAAGGCATTCCATAGTTTAGCAATGGAGTAGGAATATGGACATTGTCCAGCATTTTTGTTTGGCCTGTATAGAGTTAGTAGTTGCTTATCTTCAGAACAGAGAGCTTTGGTCAGTATGTAGCTTTGGAGAATTGATTTTAAGTAAGGACAGTTTTCAGGTGTATATATAATTCTATGAGTAATAGTTGAAGGTAGTTTAGATGATATGGCAATTCAAGCCAGTTTAGTGCAGTAAGATCAGTCCAGTGATGTTTGTAATAAGATGCACCTATTGCAAATTTACCAATTTTATTGTAGCAGGATTTGAGCTTACTTTTTAGTGAATTCTGAAGGTTGGTTAGAATAGGGGCACCATATAGTAAAGATTGGAGCAGGTACATTGTGGCCAATGTTGTTTTGGTGGCTGTAGCCATACAGTTTTTGTGCCAATAGAGCATCCCTAGTTTGTGATGTGTTTTCTTGATAGTATTGTGTATATGTGGGTCAAAGGTAAGTTTATTGTCTATTGTTACTCCTAATAATTTGGCATGTGAAACCACTTCAATTTCTGTATTATTTAGCAAATATATCTTAAAGTCAGTTGAGAGTGTCCAAGGTGTAAAAAGGAGGAGTTTTGCTTTATTGTGATTGAGTAACAGTTGTGCGCTGCTGAGCCAGGATTCGATGGAGGAGAAGGCAGTTTAGGTTATTTATCTAAGGTGTCCTATGTTATTAGAGGAGGAGATGAGAGTAGAGTCATCGGTGTATTGGATTATGGAGCTTTTAAGGTATTGAAGAGGAGAGGTCCTAGAGTGAACCCTTGTGGTACTCCTGTTTTGTTAGTTAGATATCGTGAGAGACAGCCTTGCCATTTTATGCATTGTTGTCTGCCAGTTAAATAGCTGGTAAACCACTGTTGAGAGGGTAGAGATAGACCTAGAGAAGAAAGTTGCTGTAAGAGTTTGGTGTGTGAGATTTTAATATAGACTAGAACTGCTGTACTTCAAATAAACCTTCAATCAATTTAAACTTGTATGGCTTTTCTCAATTTATCACCACCCCAACAAGAATCCATAAGCCCACTAACAAAGAGAGTACCTTAGATTGGATCCTAGTAAGAAACCATCCCCTCACTTATATAGCAGACACCCTGCCTGATGATATTAGCGACCATTCACTCACCTGTATAATTAGACATAAAACCTTCTTCCCTAAACAACCTATCTTTAAAACTATAAGAAACAGAAAACACTTTAATGCTATAAATTTCCAAATAGAGTTTGAAGCCTGTGATTGGTCTCCCTTAAAACAACTCTCCCTTGATGAAGCAATATCCTATTTTAACTCCAAATTCTTACAAATACTGGAATATCATGCCCCTAGTCATTCTATTAGAACCAGATGCAAAGCAGCACCTTGGCTCTCTAAAGAGACAAGACAAAAAATCCTAGTAAGAAATAAGATCTTTTACTGAATTTCCTGTTTGCACTTAATTTTAAATCATTTTTTTTCTCAAAACTTGCATATTTTCTGTCCTTGACCTAGCACTGTTGTGTGGGGTCATTTACTGCACTGTTATAACTTGATATTACCTGTGAACCTCTGCTATCTCTGAAAAAACAAAAACAAAAAAAAAATCTTGCTTTTTTCCCACTTTTCTGAGATTTAAAAAAGTTCAGTTACAGGCTTGCTGTTTCCTGAACTGTTTGTAAGTTTCTGTGAGGCCATTTTTGCTTGGGCTAAAGGAAAGTCTCTCTGTTGATCAGTGGCAGTGAATAACATTGAGCAGCTCCCCTGCCCCCCGTAGGAGTGGTTACTGACTTGAAACTGTAGTTTTATTGTCCGTTTTGGGTCTATTCCTGCTTCTTTCCAGCCCCTGCTATCAAGCACGCCTTAACGTGCTTTAGCGCGATTTAGCGCAAAGTTGCCACTAGAGCAGCATCGGGCAGCACCGGTTTAACAAGGTTAAACTTTTTCTGGCTCCATAAGGTCTGTTCTTCAATTTTTCCCTTAGAACTGCTCTGTTAGGAACCTAAACAGTTTACACCTTCACTAAAAAGCACAGCACTTGTTCCTAATTGCTTTTTCTTCTCAAAAAGCTCAGCACTTGTCTTAAAAGCATATCCCTTGTCTTATAAGCATTTTCTTTGCAGGTCAAGCACTCCTATATTATACAGATCCCTCACTTGCAAAACCCCCCAGGAGTGCCCACTTCCCTGCTAAGCCCTCTACTTTTCTGTCTCATACCATCTCCTAATTCTTTCTAGCATGTCGAAGGGTCAGATGCTGGCGTCCTCTCCTGCCCAGTTGGTGAATCTGGGAATTCTGAGGCAATATTACAATTGCCTCATGTACACGGACAACCCTCTCCTCCTCCCACATAACACTAACACTTGCGAGAGATGCAGCTATTTAGCGAAATTGGAGGCTGAGCTCTCTCAACTCAGGACTGGCAAGACCAGGCAGGAGGAGAAGGCAACTACACACGCCACAATACAAGTCTCACATAACTCAACCACACCACTGAATCAAACACATAAACACACTAAGACATACTCGGAGGCTCTGAGTAAAAATTTACCTAAACAGCAAAGGCCTCCAAAGCAGACACCCAAGCAACTGCAAACTCAAGACACCACACAAACAACACATAAAAAACAAAATCAGTGTGCAAAGCAGTCACTGCCCTTAAGGCCAAATACAACACCAAACATACTTGTCATAGGTGACTCCATAGTCAGACACACTGACGTCCCACTCACCAGGCTGAACAAGGAGAAGGTCACGGTAAGCTGCCTATCGGGCTAAAATCCACCACATAACACAAGCACTCAGGTCACTCCACGGCAAGTACAAGTATGACACAGTCATTGTCCATGCTGGTGTGAACGACCTGAGACGTACCTCCCTGGACTACATGAAAAGAGACATAGAGGAGCTCTCTGATTATGTAGCCCAGGCAGGTATGACCCTGACCCTGAGCAGTATCCTTCCTTCACCACGAATGATGCCACAATATAGTGACAAGATGATCAGCTTTAACAATTGGCTTAATTTCTGGTGTCATTCAAAGGGGATCCAGTGTCTGTCTGCTTGGGATGACATGCTTGACAAGCCACGCTGCTTCGCAAGGGACGGCTTGCACCTGTCACCCCTGGGATTCTGGATATTGGCTAAGGCTCTTGCCACCCCCATAGTGCCTTTTTTAGGCAAGGCTCAAATTCTAAACCTACCACCCTAGAAAACAAAAACGGGAAGAAACTAAGGGTAGTGCTGCTCAATGCCAGAAGTCTAAATCTGAAAATGCACGCACTCGAGCCCCTTCTCAGTATGGAGAACATCGATGTATGTGCTGTGACTGAAACCTGGTTCAAGGCTCCTGAGAGCACCCCGGCACTATCAGGTTTTACCTCATATCATGTGTTCCGGCCCCAAAACCCAGACCATACCACAAAAGGAGGGGGTGTATCCATATTCATCAAGGATACCCACACCTCCAGGTTGGTGGCTACGCACGAAGCATCGGAAACCATCCAGGTGCAATTAACCATAGGCAAAACTGCTCTACAATTTGTAGCATGCTACAGGCCACCCTCTCAAACTCAGGAAACCCACACAGCCTTCCTGAAGACACTGGAGGGTATAAATGTATCACCAAACACCATCATATTGGGTGACTTCAACTACCTGAATATAGACTGGAAACATTACTCAAGCCCCAACTTTCTAGCCCAAAGGTTCCTGGAGTTCATAAATTCAAATGCCATGGAACAACTAGTCACCATCCCCACAAGAGGAGAAAATATACTAGATCTCATCATCACAAACATGGGGACAAAATGCTCCACACCAGAAGTATATCCCTCTTTGGTGAGATCAGATCATAAACTAATCTCACTAGAAATCCACATCCAACCCCCACCCCAAACAAAAAAGACCACAGTGAAGAACTTCTCTAAAGCAAACTTCACACTACTCAAGACAGGTGTGGTATCATTCAAGGCCCCTGAGCCAATGGAAACCACAACCCAAGCTGCGGAAGCCCTTACAAATGCCTTCTATGAACACCTTCAGGACTGCATGGATCAGGCAATCCCAAATAAAACCAAGACTCTTTCCACCAAGGGCAAACGTCCAGTCTGGTGGACCCCAGCCATAAACAAACTTTACAATAAGAGGAGAAAGCTATTACATGATAGAGCAAAATCCCTAAAGGGAAGGCATCTTTGATCAGTACTAGCAAGAAACTACGATCCCTCATAAAATCATCCAAGGCCAACTTTGAGAAAAAAATTGCCATAGATTCAAAAGACAATCATAAGGCCTTCTTCAGCTATGTCAGAAACCTGGGTGGAAACTCCCAGATATGCTCAGAATTAGTCCAAAGTGATACAAAAATCACTGAACCCACAGACATTGCCAACATACTGGCAGACAGGTTCAGCGCAAACTTCACCCCCTCTCTTCCCCCCAAAAAGAGAGATAACTATCCCAACAGAGTGTAGCCTCATAGACATCTCAAATGCGCAGGTGAAAGCTGCCCTCTCTAAAGCTAAAAACACAGCATCAATGGGACCGGATGGTGTCCCCGGCTGTGTGCTACATGAACTCAATGAAGAACTAAACCCGCACATAAGGCAGCTGTTTAATCTTAGCCTTACCACAGGATATGTGCCCAAGGAGTGGCGTACGGCAACTGTGGTCCCACTGCACAAAGGCGGTGCCTCCACTGACCCTGGAAATTACCGCCCCATAAGCTTAACAAGCCTGGTCTGCAAAGCTATGGAGAGGATCACAATGGAACTCATAAACAAGGACATAGGGGACTTGCAGACCTTGGACCCAACCCAGTTTGGCTTTGTCAAGGGCAGATCTTGCCTTTTGAACTTGGTCGACTTCTTTGAAACAGTTACCAAGGCTATTGATGAGGGAAAGGCAGTCCATGCAGCCTACCTTGACCTTGCAAAAGCTTTTGACACAATATCCCACTCGGGTATCATAGAGAAACTTACCAGCTTAAATGTAAACCCATATGTCACAAGATGGGTTGCAAACTGGCTAAAGGACAGAACCCATAGGGTTAGAGTTGCTGGAGCCATGTCAGACTCCAAGCCAGTTACAAGTGGTGTCCCACAGGGCTCAGTCCTTGGCCCCCTATTGTTCGGCATCTACTTCTCAGAAGTACAGGCAAACATAGGAGGACTATGGCTGACAAAGTTTGCAGATGACTGCAAACTGGGTGCCATAGTGGATAGTACATCGGACACAGACATCCTTCAGAGGGGTCTCACGGAAACTGATAGCTGGTGCCAGAGCCATGGCCTGAAGTTAAACGCAAAAAAGTGTATAGTCATACCCTTCGGGAAAAACAAGGTAACCCCAAGCTACCATATCGGTGGCAACCCACTAAGCACAGAAGAGGTTATCAGGGACCTGGGTACCCAGGTTGACAGTGGCCTCTCGTTTGACACTCACGTTGCTAAAGTGGTTCGAAAGACCTTCTACATTGCCCATCTGATCATGAAGGGATTCACATCTAGATCAAGTGAGGTCATTGTTCCCCTGTACTCTTCACTTATCAGACCAATGATCGAGTACAATGCCCCATTTGGGATGTATCTCACCTGACACCTGCAGCAATTGGAGAGACCCCAAAAGTTCCTCACCAAAAGGATAAAGGGACTCCAAAACCTGTCATATACTGCCAGACTGAAGAAACTCCAACTCTATTCAGTTGCATACCGTCTGCTCAGAGGTGACCTGTGCCTGACATACAAGGCCATGACCAACCCGGAATTAATGGACATGCTCCACCTCAAAAAATCCAAATCCACCAGAACCACTAGAGCAAGTGACTTAAACCTTAGCACGGATATAAATAGGACGTGCTGGAGGGATAGATTTATCACCCAGAGACTCCCCATGCTGTGGAATAAAATCCCGGTCCATGTGAGACAGAGCACCTCGCTGGCTCTGTTCAAGAGAAATCTTGACCGGTGGATGGGAGATCGTAGGTTTACCCCGGGAATCATCTCTGTGTCACTGCTGGACAGAGGCACAACAAACTAATGGGCACATTATTTCTAACATAAGGGGTGGCGTAAGCCACATAACTTTGGGCTAGGCTTATAAATGCCTTAGGGCAGATAGCCTAGTATAAACCTATGAACCTATAAGATCTGGTCTAGATGGAGATGTACTAAAAGCCCAACTGATCACCTGAACTACAAACAGCATAGAAACACCACAAATAAATCTATACTCCTTAATAAAAAAACTAGTACCTTAAACTCCAAGACAGGCATCAACAAATCCCCCAAACATCTTGGACAGCTATTAACAGACTTTTACACCCAGGACACTCCAAGACTCCAACTCCTTTAGCACTTTCTCAAAGCACACTTAAGGAGATTGCTGACACCTTCAATACCTTCTTTACAGAAACAGTACAATCTCTTGCAAATTCCTTACCTCTTGTCACCCCAACCCTCCCATTCACCACAACTAGCAACCCCCTACCTTCCAACTAAATCCAGTCTCTGCATCTTTCATCCACACCTTGCTTACTAAACTTAAACAATGTACCCCATCCACTGATCTCTTACCAGGGGAATCCATAATAATCAATAGAACTATTACTGAAGGTTCCATCCCATCTCTCTGGAAAAATTTCATATATAATTCCTCTTCATAAGGGTGGCAACTCAACCGAAATATCTAACTATCGCCCTATAGCCCTGCTCTCCCCTCTAGCCAGAATAATGGAAAAATGTGTCCACCACCAGCTACTTGATCACCTCCTCCAATATAACCTTCTGGCAGACTGTCAACATGATTTTAGGCCATACTGCAGTACTACTACTGCCCTACTATCCTTCACTGATTGCATCAACAGGCATTACAACAGCAATAGGCTCTCTACTGCTCTGTTTATAGACCTATCAAAAGCCTTTGATATGGTGAGCCATCAATTACTACTACAAATTCTAGAACAATACTCACTCAACACAAAGACATTACAGTAGTTTAAGTCCTACCTTGAAAACAGATAGTAAGCTGTTCTCTGGGACATTAACCTTTCTACTCTCCTTCCTATTACTCTTGGGGTCCCACAAGGCTCCATCCTGGGACCTCTCCTCTTCTCTATCTTTATCAACGACCTACAGCTAAATATTCCACAATCTACCTGCATACAATATGTAGATGATTCCACACTAGTGTGTTCTGCCACCTCATTGGCTGAGCTTCAAGCTATCACCCAGACAGTATTTAACTCAGTTAAAAAATGTTTTTTGCAATGTTGCCTCCTACTAAACACCAAAAAAACAAAATAAAACAAATTACTTGTTTTTACTTCTACACAGAAGTCCCCTCCAATATAGCTGACTGTCAAATCCAGCAATGGTACTACAATTACACCTGATCCAACCACCAAGCTGTTAGGTACTGATTAATAGATCACAATCTCAACTTTGATACACATATTAATACTACAATTAAAGCTGTTAACAGAAAACTGGGCTCACTCTATAATATTAAGTCCTTCCTCACCCCTGATGCCAGAACCACCTTTGCCCATACTCACCTGATCTCTACTCTCCTCTATGCTTCATCTATCTATACAAATCTTTCCAAAACTAACCTAAACAAACTAGCAACCTCCTACAACAACATTGCCAGATTTGTTACATGTTCACCATATAAAACCCATCACTGTTTAAATCTCAAACAACTAGGCTGGCTTGAACTAAAAAAACAGCTACTATTTCAGCAACTTACAATTACCCATTAGATTCTCTTTCACACCAATAGGACTCCTATTCTTAATAGCATTGTCACTCCTTATAGAAATCTTACTACCTTGTGCTCAGCAAATAAATTACAAGTAACCGCCCAGAAATCCCTTAATAAAGTTGGGGACTCCCTCTTTTCTAATTCCATGGGTAAGAGTTGGAACAAACTCCCCTGCAACTTACAATTACTTTCATCCTTATCACTTTTCAAATACCAACTAAAACTACACCTTAAAGTACATTGGTTAAGCCCATGTACCAACCCAGATTAACACCATCCATCCCCCCCCCCTCTATTTCCCACTAGGGTGCAAATACACCCTCTTCCTAGCCAATATTGTAATTTTCTTATTTCCTTCTTACTTCATGAAACTTACTCTTCACTTTTCTATTACCCCTCTCCTGCTCCTGATATTTTCTGTGTCAGTGTTAGCACTTATGACACCTATGTCATTTCACGCAAAGCCGTGCAAGCATAATAACTAGATAGAAACCTTCACCCCTTCCTCACTATTTTTGTCTAACTATTGTCTAACTTTATACCTCTTGTATATACTTCTCATACTACCACTTAACCAACACCCTCATTTATCCTTCTCTTTTGTTGTTTGTTCTTTCTATGCTAACCTAAACCTACTTTGAATTTAATTATTACTTACCATTTTGAATCTTTGCTGTTTGAAGCTATTTTATAACTAAAATTAGACTATACCTTTTGCTGTAACTGCATTTTCTTTTAACATGCATTATTTATTTTGTAATAATTTTACTGTTTTGATTTATATTCATTTGTAGTCCTGTTATATATTAGCTTAATTTTGGAGCCTATCTCCCCGAGCATCTACTGAAAATGGACATATATCCAGTTAGACTAGCCCGGTCAACAAATGTAAAATAAATAAATAAAATATCAAAGGCTTTAGAAAGATCAAGAAGTATTGCTGAGGTTACTTAGCCAGAGTCTCTTTCTTTGTTAATTGTGTCCATGAAGGAGATTAGTGCAGTTGTACAATGTGCTGCTCTGAAGCCATGTTGGGTGGGTGTAAGTAATTGTTTATGGGATAAGGTGGTCAAGGAGTTGTTTGTATATACATTTTTCTAACAGTTTGGAAAGAGGAAATAGGATGGCAATGGGTTGGTAGTTATTTAATTCATTGGATTTCTCTCCTTTGTGTAAAGGGGTTATGATTGATCTTTTCCAGAAGGAGGAAACCTGGGATTCTGTGATGGATTTAATAATGTGAATACTAACAGGGTATGCAATAGCATCAGCAGCAAGTTTCAAGTATTTGTAAGGGAGTTTGTCAATGGAAGAAGAATAAGGTTTTAATTTCTGTGGTAGTTTCTGTATATAGTAAGTGGGTACTGAATGCAAAGAGAGAGCTATGGAAGTTAAAAGTCTATTGTAGAAATATTTTTGGGGGAGAGAAGAAATTGAGGTGTGTTTGGAGGATGTTTGAGAAAGAGGTGGGTTGAGATTATTTGTGGAGTTGGACCGATGGGCTTGCTAGGATCTTTGACTAAGCTAGCTATACTGTCTATAAAATGGGTATTAAACATTTCCACAATTTGGGATGGAGAATTATTTGTGGCTGGAAGTGGGTTTTGTTTCGACCCTGGGGTGAGTGGTGATGAGAAGGTACTCCAAAACCAAAACTTTTGGGATTGCTTTCATGGTCGGTTAGTTGTTGTGAGAAGAACTGCTTCTTATCATTATTTACCTGTTTTTTGTTTTGTTTTTTTTTTTTGCTTGGTTGCATAATTGTCTGTAGTTTTGTAGATTCAAATCATTCTTGTTCTTTTGCCATTCCCTGCAAGCTTTGTATCTGATTACTAGTAATTTTTTGTGGACTTAGTTAGCCCAGGTGCAGACTGATTTTTGTTCTTTTTGTTTGAAGTTGAGCTAGACTATTAAGGGTGTGAAGAAATAATTTGTTAAAGTGGCTGACTGCATCATCTAAGGGTAATGTTTATAGTATGGACCAGTTTAATTACTTTAGTATGTTAATAAAAAGTTGTTGATTAAAGTTAGATAAATTATGGGAGGTTTTCTAATTATGTCTTTTGGGTGATTGGGTGGTTGTCCTGTAAGTATATGTGGGTAAGTGGTCACTAAAAATATATGTGAGAGTGCAGGAGTTGGGATATTTATTGGGATCTGTGACCAAGATCCTGTCCAGAATAGATCCTATGTTGTTGCTTCTCTGAATTCTAGTTGGTGTTGTGATGAGCTGCGTGTATCCAAAATATTTATACTAATTACTGGGAAGTCAGAGACTAAGTTTTGCAAAATGACATTAACATCACCCATGATGATTGTTTTGTTGCATATATTATAGTATTGTGGCCAGGGGGAGTATCCAAGATTGTAATACATGTTTGTTTAATTTTATTAATTTTTAAGAAGCTATGAGGATTTTAGCATTAGCAAATTTAGGAATGGGCTTAGAGTAGGGAAGTATTCTGTATGACTTGGAATAAATTAAGGCTAATCCTCCTTTATTTTGAGTTCTATCAGCTCTTATTGGTGGGAGCAGTTCAATGTCTTAGACGTTTGGCTTTAGCCATGTTTCTTTGACTGCAAGTATGTCTGAGGAGTGTTATAATAACTATGCATGAAACTCTGTTATTTTGTTAAGGACAGCACAGTGGTGCAGCGGTTGCATTGTCACCTCACAGCAAGAGGTTCTCTGGTTCAATTCATAGCTGGGGTGCCTTCTGTATGGAGTCTGCATGTCCTCCCTGCATCTGTGAGGGTTTCCTCCTGGTGCTCTGGTTTCCTCCCACGTTACAAAGACATGTGTCTGTAGCGTTTCTCCTCAGTCTGCCACTGAAAACTGGCTTTGTTCCAAATCGGACTTTCCCAATAAACAAATGTTAAATAAAATAAAATAAATACTCCATAGTTTTAGATTAACTAGAAACTGAGTCTTAAGGGAAAGAGTTTAAAAAGAAATGGAAGTAGAAGTGGGTTCTGGGTTAGGGTGGATGTTCCCACATTTGGATAAGTCAGAGTAGTGGGGGAAATAGTGGCTAATGCAAGTAGCTTTTGGTATTAATTTTAGTTTAGAGAGGAGTGATAGTTTAGAATTAAGGCAGGCTTGTGAAATGTTATATTTAGTAAACAGAAGGATATGTGACTCAAATAGGCTGGCTGATATGCTAGAGAATGCTATCTGTTTGCTTCTCAAAAATTGTATTAAATGTTGTTCATTTTTCAATTAAAATGATTTTTTTGAGATTTCATTGAAAGTAGAATGTGTAAGAAGAAAGAGAGTTAGTGTAAAGGCAAGGAGGAGGAGGTGTATGGTGAGATTAGGGTATACCATTTTGAGGAAAACTAGTAGGAGTGAGTTGTAAGAGAAGAAAAGATTAGGTAGGAGAGGTAATTAACATAAGGGGAGGGGTGCGTAGAACGAGAGCGAGTAAGAAAATAGGCTAAGGGGTGGGGAAGTGTTTGAGATTAAAATGAGGCTATATGTGATTGGACAGAGTGTTGAAAGGGGAGGAGTGAAGGTAAGTATAAATGTAATTGATATTGGGGTAGGGGGGAATAGGGGCAGGTTGGGGTGGGGGAGTGGAATGACCCCAAGTGGAGTGAGGGTGAATGGAGCAGGCTGGACCCAATCGGAGCTGCCTGAGTGAAAGCAAAAAAACAATAAGTAAGTAAAAGACAGCTTAAGCAGGAGCTGAGTGTTGTAGAAAGAAGTACAATTTTATTTATTTATTTATTTTACATTTGTTGACTGGGAGTAGTCCAACTGAGCTACAATTAGCCCTTTTTCAGTGGAGGCCCAGGGAGAAAAGCTCCAGAAAACTATTATAAACTACACTAATACATTCATTAGACAGTACAGTAAAACTAATACAGAGGCAAACTCAAAAATGGTATTACAGAGATGCTTTAGCTGGTATTTACAACATCTGTACAACTATCAAATATTTACAAGTCAATTAGTAATGCAGTCATGTGGGAAAAATACATTCTAAATAGTCTAAATATTTCTTCAGTGCAGACATATGATGCTGTCAGATTTAGATTATAAGGGACGTATGTAAGGGAGAGAGATTATGCTGAAGTATATAGGAGTCAGGGTTTGCCAATGTACAGGTAGACAGTCCAGGAGGAATAGAAGTGTTGAGACAGTAAGAGAGTAATAGTAAAAACTTAGGAGAAGTGGTCAGACAACAGTTCGTGGTGGATGAATACAGTAGCAGGGCCAGAGTATTTTTAGGTGTTCTTTGGCGACTGCTTTGAATTGTTTTGGTTGATTTAGTAATCTAATTTGAAGTGGAAGCTTATTCCATGCTATGGTAGGATGGTAACTATATAGGTTGCTTCTCATTTTTGTCCTAGATTTATAGATAAGTAGTAAGTCTTGGTCAGAGCTGCGGAGTGATCTAGTTGGAGAATAGTTGGATATGTGAGAGGATAGGTTAGGGCAGTAGAGAAGCTGATATATTATAGAGTGTAGAATCTGAAATTGATAGAGCAAAAGCAGGTTAGGTAGTTCCAGCCAGTTTAAGTGTTTAAGTGAGACACAGTGATGAGTTTTATAAGTATGTTGGGCAGAGAATCTGGCTACTTTATTATAGGCTGAGTTAAGTTTTGCTAGTTGTGTGGTGTTAAAGTTTGTGAATATTTCAGAACCATATAGTAGACTGGGTAGCAGATAGGTGTGAGATAGGGTTACTTTAACTTTGCAGGTGAGAAATTTTCTATTTCTGTATAGGAGACCTAGTTTCTGATGGGTCTTCCTGATGCAGTTTATGTGTAAGTCAAACTTAAGTTGATCATCTATAGTCACACCTAAAAGTTTGGAGCTAGGTTCAGGTACTGTTGGAGTGTTATTAAGGGACAGTATAGTAAAGGTAGATTTAAGATGGGTAGGAGATTATGGGAGAAATAATAGGAGTTTTTTTGGGGGGATTTAGGATTAGTTGGTTCTTGGTGAGCCAGGTTTCTACTGATGTAAAGGCTGCTTGAGTAGTAGCAATGAGACCAGAAGGAGAGTCTGAGATGGTAATCACAGTCGAATCATCTTCATATTGAACAAGAGATGACTGAAGGCAAGAGGTGTAGAGCAGATTGATAAAGATATTAAATAGCAATAGACCCAATATGGATCCTTGAGGAACTCCAATTTTTTATGGGGAGGGGATGGGAGAGTGCAGAGAGCCATTTCACTGATTGTCATCTATCAGAGAGATAGCTGGAAAACCAAGTGACAGTAGCAGGGGAGAAATTAAGATTAGTCAGTTTAGTAAGAAGAAGAGAATGTGAGACAGTGTCATAGGCTTTAGATAGATCTGGAAATAAACAGGAAACAAGTTTGTTGTTATCACGAGCCAAGGAAATAGTGTTGATAAAGGAGATTAGGTCAGTACTAGTACTGTGTTTTGGGCAGAATCCATGCTGAATGGGAGTCAGTAGGTTTTCCTGAAAAAGATATTGCAGAGTTTGCTTGTGTATACATTTTTCCAGATAGATGGGACATGAGACTCAGAGATGGAGCAGTTAATCAAGATAGATAAAGGAAGAGGAATAATATTGCCTGCTAGGTGGAGGAAGTAGGAAAGAATGTTATCAGCAGAGGTAGAGCAAGGTTTTAGTTTGGAGAGTAGAGCTTTGATATAATTAGTAGATACAGGTTTAAGAGACATGAGTTTGGAGGGGTTAGAACCAGAAGGTAGGACAGAGTGGTTTGAATCATTATCAGGGGATGTTTTAATCATCTTTGTTACACTGTCAATAAAGAAAGTGTTAACGATCGTGGCATTGTCTTCAGTTGTTTTATTTGGGTAGGGATTGGGACTAGAAGAGTTTCCAGGATGCATTATTTGGTTGAGTTCCAGAATTTTTTAGGATTAGATTTTAGTGTTCTAGATGGGTTGAAGTAAAATTCCTTTTTATCTTTAGCAGTGCGTTTTTCAGTCAAGTTGTTTAGTCAAGTTTCTAAGTTCTCTGTAGTTTTGCCAGTAAGCGGGAAGTTTAGACGTCACCCAAATTTTCCAGAACCTATCCCTATTTCTCATTAGGGTACGGGTAGCTTTAGAGAGCCATGAGGATACTTTAGATTTTATTCTAACAGTGCGAGGAGGTGCTAGAGAGTTTAATATGTTAAGAAGGGTAGAGTTAAATGATTGAACTGCTTCATCCAGAGACATTTCATTAAGGTGACTCCAATTAATTCTTGAGAGAAGGGAATTAAAGGTATCTAGAGAGAAGGTGTATAATCTTCAACAAGTTATCTATCTGCGAGGCTTGGCAAAGTTAGGGGTGAATCTAGTCAATTTTATTGGAGAGTGATCACTAAGAGAATTTGGTAGGGTTTCAGGATTATGATATATAGAAGGGTCAGATACTAGTATCCAGTCAAGTCGAGTAATAAGGATATGTGAGTTATTGTAGTGAGTAGGTTCAGATATTAGTTGTGTAAAGCCATGTAGATTAATGCACGAGGAAGCGTTATGCTCTTTTAAAGCTAGCCAATTAATGTTTACATTACCAAGGAGAATAGTTTCATTTGAATAGTGTTCAATGAGATAGGAGAGAAAGTTTTCAAGAAGGGGGATATTATCACCTGGAGGACTATAGATGTCTACTACGGTGATGGCAGAGAAGTTAACCTATCCAAATAACCAAAGGAAAAAGAATCACAAGCTAAGGAAGCTTTCTTCTGCTATTCCTTAACTCTTCTGAAAAAAGTTAAATCACAGAATATTGATGCATATCAATTTCAAGGTTAAGGGTGGCCATGGTGGTGCAGCGGTTAGCATTGCCACCTCACAGCAAGAGGTTCTCCGGTTCGATTCTCGGCTGGGGTGCCTTCTGTATGGAATCTGCATGTCCTCCCTGTGGTCGCGTGGGTTTCCTCCGGGTGCTCCAGTTTCCTCCCACATCCCAAAGACTTGCAGTAGGTGGATTGGACACTCTAAATTGACCCTAGGTGTGAGTGTGTGCATGTGTGTGCCTTCTGTGGAAGGTTGGGCACCGGGCTGGCAACTTGACACCGTAAAAACTCCACTGCCAATCATGAGCAGACAGATGATCCGCTGTGGCGACCCCTAACTGGGAAAAAGCCGAAAGAAGAAGAAAGAAGAAGAAGATCAATTTCAGGGTTAAGTAAAAAAGAAACAAATGGGGCAAGGTCATATACAATGCAAATATAATCAGCCTGTTTCATATTTGATTTACAAGAGGATAGGGATGAAGTTAGACAGTTTGGTGTAGGAGCTGACACAAATCTGAAAAAGGACTGTGGTTAAGACACAGTGATTTGGAGGTATGGGAGTAGAAAAGGATAGAAATGAGTGGAAGTTCAAGATACATTGTTTGCACAGCATCAGAAAGGGAAAGGAAAAGGTAGTGATAGAGATTAGTACTGGTGGTTATCATAGAATTAAGGTGATTTTGGATGATTTAAGCAGATACTAATGGGATTATTAAGATAATAAGACTTTAGTTTAGTTTTAAAGTTATTTAAGGAGTCTAGTTAAGTGAGAGGGGGTAATCTGTTCCAGAGTTTAGTAATCTTATACAAATATAGGCTCTGTCCAGTTCTCTTGTTGGGTTTGGACATACATAGAAGCTGCTTATATGAGGAATGAAGGTTACATGCTGGGACATAGGTTTGTAGGATTGGTTGGAGTGATGGGCAGTTGAAAGGTTTGTAAATGAGTTTATGGGCAAGAGTGAGTTGTGTATAGTGTAAGTGGTGAGGGAATTCGAGCTAGTTTAATTCCGAGATGACTTGACAATGATGGGATTAGTAGGACGTGCCTGAGGCGAATTTTGCTATTTATTAGCAACATGATTCAAGTTTCTTTATCAGTGATGTGTGGAGATTTGTGAAAATGGGACTCCCGTAGAGGAGGGATTGAATTAGTACAGTGTTTGCAAGCTTTATTTTTGTAGGTTTGTCTAGGTAAAGTTTGTGACTGTAGAGTTTACCTAGCTTGAAGTGGGTCTTTTTTATAGTATTCAGAATATGGGATTCAAAGGTGAGCTTATCATCGATTATTATTCCTAGTTGTTTTGCTGTTTTGACCTGTTCTATTACTGTGTTTTTCTGAGAGAGAATTGTGAATTCAGAGCCTAGTGCTTTTGATGAAAATAATAGGAGCTTTGATTTTTGGGGGTTCAGTAATAGTTGGGCATCAGTTAACCATGCTTCAATGAATGTGAAAGTGGTTTGTGTGATTCTTTGTAGGTTGGATAAGTTACTGGAGGTGGGGATTATAGTGAAGTCGTCAGCGAACTGGATTAGGGTGCTTTATAGGCATGCTTTGTGGAGATCGTTTATGAATATGTTAAACATAGATAAACAATATATTAAACATAGGTCCTAGAATTGAACCTTGAGGAACTCCTGTGTTACTGTCAAGATGGTCTGAGAGTTTAGTTTGCCATTTTACAGCTTGTTTCCTATTTTGTAGATAGCTTGAAAACCAAGTAAATGCATTAGGAGAGCAGCCAATTGATTCTAGTTTTTGCAGTAATTTGGTGTGTAACACTGTGTCAGAAGCATTGGATAGAACTAATAGAATCACAGAAGTAATAAGGTCTGCATCCAAGGCTTTAAAAACAGTATCTGTGAATAATAGTAGGGCTGTAGTGGTGCTGTGGGCTGGGCAAAATCCATGCTGGGTGTTGGAGAGTAGGTTGTGGTTTAGGAGGTACTTTGGGAGTTGGGCATGTATACATTTTTCTAAGACATTTGATAACAGGAGAGAATAGAGATAAGTCTATAGTTTGAGAGATCAAAGGTATTGCCACCTTTGTGTAGTGGGGTTGATAATTGATTTTTTCCATAGTAGGGGGAAGTATGACTCTGCGATGGATTGATTTATTAGTATGCTTACAGAGAAGGCAATTGCAGAGGCTCTGAGTTGTAGAAATTCTTGAGGTAAATTATTAGTGGAGAGAAAGCAGTGTTTTAGTTTTTTGAGGAGTTCAAGTACTAGTAAGGTTTGAACTGGTTATATAGAAAAGGGTGGGGTAGAGGGAGTGCTGTTAAGTTGATCTGTTGGATTTTGGGGGGAAGAGCTGATGTTTCTTTGGATGGGGCTTGTGGTGGTTTGGGAGTTGTTATTATGGGTAGCTGTTGAAGAGGGGTTACTGAGCAAGTTTTGAATGGTGGAGATAAAGTGCGTGTTGAACATTTGGGCAATTTGCTGTGGGTTATCATCTGGTGAAGGGTATGGGTTTTGCACGGTACCAGGAGTAAGTAGGGTTGTAATAGATTTCCAGAACTGTTTTGGATTATGACTTTGGCTTGACAGTTGTATAGAGAAATATATATATGTTTTTCATCATTTATAACTAGCTTTTTGGTTTTGTTACTGAGCTGCTTGTAGATAAGTTCCTGATGTGGGTTTTTACTTTTTTGCCATTGTTTCCAGGCTTTATCTCTAGATAGGAGGGCTTATCCAGTTTCTTTTGTTAGCCAAGGAACATTGATTTTTATTAATTTAGTACGTAATGAGGCTAGGCTATTGAGTGTGTCAAGGAAGAGTTTGTTGAAATAGTCTACAGTGTTGTCTAGAGGAAGGTTTTTTAAGGGGGACCAGTTGCAGGATTTTAGAGAGTCTGTGAAAGTGTCAAGGTTGAATTTGGTATGATTTCTTGATGTTCTATAAGTATGGGCTTTAGGAATATGTAGGTGGCATCTATGGGTAAAAGCTGGCTGGTGATCGCTTAAAGTGTTGGGAAGGATACCACTATTTGAGAAGTTGAGTGGATGAGTTACAAGTATCCAGTCTATGATAGTTTCAGTTGGGGTGTAGTGGAGTGTGTTGGGGTTGTAATGAGCTGTGTAAAACTGTGTAGGCTTATGCTATTTAGAGGGGAGTCTGAGTTTAAGTTCTGCCAGTTTATGTTGGTGTCACCGAAAATTATTGTTTCATAGGAGATATTATGGTTTACCCAGGATAGAAAGGGTTGGAATATTGTTTTCAGGGGGAATATAGAGCACGATGATACATATCTTTTTATTTCTATTTATGTGAAAGAATGTTATGAGTAGCTCTAGGTTGTTAAAACAGGGAACCGGTTTTTGAAAGGGGATAAGATTATAGGAGTCATGGTATATTAGTGCTACTCCGCCTCCTTTTTTATCTGGTCTGTCTTTGCTAATCATGGTGTAGCCTGGTGAGAGGAGTTTGTTGTCAGCTATGTAAGGTTTTAGCCAGGTTTCTGTTACTCCTATGATGTCTGGGGAGTTATATGGTAACCAGGCTTGAAATTCAGTAATTTTATTACAGATACTACTTGTGTTTATTGTGATTATGTGTAGGTGTTGGTTAGTGACTGTTTGGTTTGGGGATTCTTTGTTTGTGGATCCTGGGTTTGGGTGTATATTGCCACATTTTGATAGTTCAAGACGTAGGTGTATTGTTATATGGGTAGTTTAAGTTGTAAGAGGAGGTTGTAGTAGAGAGTAGTTAGCTAATTTAAGTTTGGAAATTTTTGGGGTGGGTGTAGGTTTTGCTAAATGTAAGGGGTTGCAAACAAATAGGGAGGGTGAGTTGTTTGAATAACTGGGTGTGTATGATAAGAGTGGAGTACTTAGGGTACAGGATGTTATGGGTGGTGTGAGTATGCAGGCATTGGGGGATGTGGCCTGATAGAGCGTGAGGAATGTTGTAATGGTGATGGTTGATAAAATATAATACTGAAAAGTTTTGGACATATTGTTATGGTTATAGGTGTACATATAGATAGAGTGGATATAATTTTAAAGTTTGAGGCAGTAGATAATATTGTAATAGTTGGATAGGTTGAGATGAGGGAGTGGTGGGAATTAGGGGGTGATATGGTATGTGTGTTTGTGTTGTGATTGGTTGATGAGACTTAAGGGGGGAGCTTCCAGAGGTATAAGTCTAATTGAAGTGGGGGTGGGTGGGAATGGGGTAGGGTAGAACAGCAGAGTGAGTCCAGAGTGGAGGGCAAATAGAGCAGGTTGCACTCACCTCCTGTGGTTAGAAAAAGAAAAAATAATGGCCAAAATTTAAGGTCTACACAAAGGTAGCACGGCTCTTAACTTTACATTAGCTGAATGTTTTCTAGAAGGCAGTGGTTAACTTTAATAAAAAAATAAAACAGAGGGGTCAGCAAAGTATATAAGGGTAGAGTGGGAAGGGGAGATAGCAGCTTTGCAAAGGGGAGTAGTGTGGACTAGAAGGCTCCTGCTCCTAATCATCGGCAGTAGGTTAAAGTGTGGGATGTAATCTGGAGTGGAAAAAGGAGAAATTATAATAAAAGTTTGCCATTTGAAAACAGAGGTTATATGTCTGTTTCAGTAGGGAGAGGAGGCTACTTGGCAGTTGAGAATGGTAGCAGGTTCCCTAGTGGCATGCTATCAATAAAAAGCCACATATCAAATACTAGTATTTTGAGCTTAATAGTATACATACATAGCACATTCTTTAGCAATAATGTTGCACTGGCTGTGTAGCAGCACCCAAGTTTCTGCTAAAGAACCCTGCTACTCCTTCTCAACTGCCAACAGGAAACAGTTGCAATGGATGTTTTGCAGTGAAGCTTGATTGTGAGATACTGAAAGGGGGAAACTATAAGAGATAGAGAGAAATACAAGGCAACATAAATATAGGCGCAGCAGTTTCATTAAAAGTTGTTAACAGGATGTGCCATAAGAACTGAAATTGAGCAATATTTAACAGCTAAATGAGCTATATAAAAAACAGCTATGATAAATTGTATAAGACAGATAAACAATCCTATTATATGCAGTGCTGTTACAAACATTCAATGTACGCAGTTAACCAGATACATTAGCAGCTAAGCAAGCTCAGGGGAAACAGAATTAGCGCTACTAAGATATGGTACAATTAAGTAGAAAATGGCTGAAGAACTGTTGTACAGATATTTAACACAGTTCTCTAGTATTACATATATGCCTTTTTTCTTTTTTTTTTCTTTTTGTGGCAGTGCATTTACAGGTACAGAGATAGCTACTAGCAGATATGTTAGGTTGCCAGAAGGGCCATATCTAACAGTGACCAGTACAGTACATTCTGCACTGCTTATGGCTGTCCTGCCCAGAGTTTTAATTATGTTGTACTTGTCACACTGGCTAAAATAATAACTTCTATGCAGATTATCCCCACCAGACAACAAAATATCTAGATACCCCTGTAATGTGCTCAGAAATAACAAGTATACTACCACTTACTTGACAGCACTCGGCTAAGATGGGATACGGTCTGCACGAGGCGAATATAGATTTAAAGACGACACCTGTGGGGATATCCTGTATATGTAAAATATTGTGGCGAAGCACCTAGAAAGGGATACAATAAGGGAACATGGGGGGGAGGGGGGATCCATAGAATAGGTAGTATTAAGTGTGCACCTGCCTCCTGCGGTTACAGAAAGAAAAACAATCACCAAGAGGTATGGTCTGCACAAAGGTAGCATGGCTCTTAACTTCACGTTAGCCAAATGCTTTCTAGAAGGCAGTGGTTAACTTTAATAAAAAATAAAACAGAGGGGTTGGCAAAGTATATAAGGGTAGACTGGTAGGGGGAGATAGCAGCTTTCCAAAGGGGAGTAGTGTGGACTTGAAGGCTCCTGCTCCTAATGATCATCAGTAGGTTAAAGTGTGGGATGTAATCTGGAGTGGAAAAAGGAGAAATTATAATAAAAGTTTGCCGTTTGAAAACAGAGGTTATATGTCTGTTTCAGTAGGGGGGGCTACTTGGCAGTTGAGAAGGAGTAGCAGGGTTCCCTAGCGGCATGATCTCAGTAAAAAGCCACATAAGCGCATTTTGGTGATGTACGAGGAGCAGTTTTAATATAGCAGATTTTAATACAGTTCAGTAGATAACAATACAACAAACATTAATAGGAAATGTTTTTTAGGAACTGCAGTGATCCGGTGCCTTAGTAAATTCGCTTTGCATCTGGTACAAAAATTTAGTTCAAGTCTGTATGTTCTGAGGATTATGGTTGCTTGGCAGTTACAAGGCTTATGTACCTGGACAAAAAGGAGAGAAGAAGGGAGAAGTAAGCTAGATGAAAAGACTAAAGATATTATATAATTGGTTGGATGTAGTTGGGAAAAGAAAACAAGCAAAGGCAGTACGGTGAAAGTTTTATAGTTAGAGAGTATTTTTAGCACTATAATGAACAGATATAAAAGGATTTTAAAGACATGAAGGAGGCTGGAGGAAAGGGGGAAGGTGGTTAGCAGTGGGAATAAAAAGGAATCGAGTTAGATGATAAAGGGGACCATAAGCAGAAGTAAGTTCTGTAACATTTACAATTCACAGTAAAGCAAAAAAAAAAAAATATTCATAAAAATGTAATGTATCATGTGCCTCTGCCACCTTCACAAACATACATAGCGAAGCAATTAAGCAGAACATATCCAATTACACTTGGTTAACTTTGCATATTTTTCTTGATTTCTAACAAGTAAAACATTATAGCAGTTAATAACATAGAAATCTGCAACCTAGAATGCTCTTAATCAAATTCAACAGGTGTGTTTGCTCATGAGATTATTGAATAGCTAGCTGTACATTTTTTACATAATTTCAGAGACTTCTGCTTACAATTACAGTGGCTAATAGCTTAAAGCTATAATCTAGAATGCATTCAATTGATTTCAAAGGTGACATCAAATTACTGACTCCAAACACATGTATTCAGACATGCACTACTCGAGTGCAACTACTTGTTCTACTAGGAAGTGATAGGCAGTTACCTCAGAGCGAGAGAGACTAATGCTGCCATATATATTGTAGTTTGAGATTGCACCAGTATATCAGCAAAATATAAAATTGTAATATTAGATTCTTCCTTCAAGCCAGTGAAATTTTCAAAAACAAATAGGTAAAAAGCAAACATGGCAGTCATATATCACCAGAAACAGCGGCTGATAGATTGGGTAGAGGCAGACTGAGGAAAAGATGACGTGCAACGCCAAACACAATGTTTTAAATGGTGCAATGCATCATGGGAGGGTGGAACATTATGAAAACCTGTGTGAGCAGAGCTGGGATTTCATAATAGAGTAGAAAAAAGAAAGAAAAATGAACAAAATACAGTATAGAAGTGGACCTGATTGTAGCTGCCCCCCAAGTGAAAGCAAAAAAAAAAAAAATTGGTAAGTAAAAAGGAGCTCGACCAGGACCTGAGTGTTGTAGAAAGGAATAAAAATAACCTAAGGAAAAAGAATCACAAGCTATGGAATTTTCTGATGCTATTCCTTAATTCAACAGAAAAATACTAAGCAAATATTTGTTTAGTGCTCAAGCAAGAGAGAGAAAAATGCAAGAGTGAGGGTAATAGTACTAAAAAAAGTTAGATGTAATGGAGCTGTATTAGTATGCAGGGTGTCCATAACAAAAATACATTTAGAAGGGGCTAAAATATAAATGTAAAATAATAAAAGAACTGCAGGGCTGCTTAATTTAATGGTGGGGATGTTAGAAAGAGCAAACAAGACATATTGCCCTGACAAAAAAAAGGAATATCTCTCTTACCCAGACAGAGTAAGTTAGAGGCTAGAAGGAAAAATGTATAGGGAAGGAGAGAAATATAAACAGATTTTAGTGATGTACGAGGAGCTGCTTTTAAATAACAGATTATAATACAATTCAACAGATTACAATGTAATGAATACAATGTAGATTAATAATAAATGGGCTTTTAGGAACTGCAGGGATCTGGTGACTTAGTAAACTCCTTTTGCATCTGGTACAAAAATTATCCAGTTCAGTTCTGTATGTTCTATGGGTTATGGTTGCTTAGCAGTTACAACGTACAATGCTTATGTACATTGATAGAAAATGTTTGTTTTTAGCAACTGCAGGGATCCGGTGACTTAGTAAACTCCCTTTGCATCTGGTACAAAAAGTATCCGTTTCATAGGTAGGTACTAGTCTATTGGCCCTGGCTTTTGCCACCCAAGAAAATGATTTTCCTGTGCCCCTGTCGAGCAGAGCCACAGAAGTGATCCTCATGGTGAATTTCCTATTTCCCATCCAGTCATCAAGATTTTTCTTGAAGAGTGCTAATGAGGAGCTTTGTTTGATATAGATAGGTAGTTTGTTCCAGAGTAAGGGAAGTCACTGGGACAGGAATCTATCCCTCCAGCATGTTCTGTTTATTGTGGTGGCAAGGTTTAGGTCCCTAGAGTGTGTAGCTTGGAGGGATTGGGATTTCTTTAAGTGGAGCATGTCAAACAGCTCTGGGTTTGACATAGCTGTGTATGTTAGGCAGAGATCACCTCTGAGTAGGCGATATGTGACAGAGTAAAGCTGGAGTTTTTTGAGACGGTCTGCGTAGGGCATCTGTTTGAGGCCAGTAATCCTCTTTGTGAGGTATTTCTGCGGCCTTTCCAGTTGTTGTAGATGTCTTGTGAGGTACATACCAAAAGGGGCATTGCACTCTATAATGGGTCTAATGAGTGATGAGTAGAGGGGAACAATTACCTATTTTTTCCTGGATGAGAAACCTTTTGTGATGAGGTCAGTTCTGCATGTTCTGCGGTTGCTTGGCAATTACAAGGCGTATGTACATTAATAGGAAATGTTTTTTTTAGGAGCAGCAGGGATCCAGTGACTTAGTAATCTCCCTTTGCATCTGGTACACAAATTATCCGGTTCAGTTCTGTATGTTCTGCGGGTGATAGCTGCTGGGCAGTTACAAGACTTATGTACCTTCAAGTCAGTGCAAGTTCCATAAAACAAATAGGTAAAAATCAAATAGAGCAGCTGTGCATTACCAGGAACAGCAGCCAATTGACTGGGTAGAAGCAGACTAAAGAAACAATGTGTGGCTCCCAAATATGCAACAAAATCAAGAAGATTTAGGATTTTTGCCTAGAAGTGTTTGCATAGATACTTTTTTATCCAAAACAGACTCCAAAGAATTTTTCCTCAGGTAGATGGCAAATTTTTTAGGTGTGATGGGGAAGAAAAAGATAATTGGGAAAATATGTTTTGGGAGTGTAATGAGGTGGTACTCTGTCACAAATACTGGGTGAACAAAAGTATATAACTAAGGAAATAATTTTTTGACCTGGGATACAGAGTCTGAATTGCCTGGACATAGTAAGACCTTGTAAACTTCAATTCTGCTGGCTGACAAAGAAGCAATTTCTAGAAAACGGAAATCAAAATCCAAACCAGCTACACTTAAAAGTAGTGAATATTGTAACAACGATAAAAGTACAAGAAGTGGGATCTTTAGAAAAGGGTAGGAATAAATTACATAGGAAAAAAATGGGGTTATTTTTTTTCGTTATTGATAGGGTGACACACCTTGAGAGGGGTGGGGATGAAAGGTTGAAGGTAGAATTATTAGAATACAAATGGCAAATGATTCTTGATGCAACAACCCCACTGGGTTTGAATGAATACATTTCTTTAAAACCCGTTTTAAAAGATAGGGCTAATAGGATATAGTGTAAATAGTGGGTTACATAGTTATTTTTATATCCCAACATGTATTATTTTTATTTATTCCTTTTTTAAGTGTTTGTTTAAAAGGATGTTCAAACATAAATGTATATATTGTGGATAGGATACTTTTTATAACACCAGAGTTGGGCAATACTGTTCTATTGTGCGTGGACAAATTTTATGTTTAAAATTTACTTGATAACTAATTATTTATTCATTTATTTAAATTAATGCACATTTTCTATTGGTTGTTCAGGTGATTGACTGTGTATTTAATGTATGGCATGGTTGTTGTTCACTTACTCTGATGATGCCATGTGTAATGGTGAAAGCGCTTAGCAAGTGAATTTGTACATATTTTGGATTAAACTCTCTACCTTGTGCTTTGGACGTGGTTCATTTTTTGCCATTTACCAGTCCTGTACCCTGTGGGTATTTTCTTTCTGGTTTTCGTGTGATTGTTTCTGAGTCACCACTCAAAATGGTCTTTGCATCCATTGGGCCAACCTGGTTAACAAATGGGTACTATTATTATTACTCACCTTTTCTTTTGTCCCTGATAGTCTGCTGAATGTAACCCTGAAATTCCCTCCTTGTCAAGTTTATATGCTTGTTTTTATCCAGCCCCACATCCTGTATTGTTACTATTTGCACAATGCACTTCTTAATGTAAGTCATTATCCCTTGATTTTTGTTTGTACTTATAGTGGCAAAGCCGACGTTCTGATAAAAAGCTATTACTCCCACATAGTGTACATTACAGCTCTTTTGAATATATGCTTCTGTGTTGCACTGCTGTGCTTTTAAGGAGTCTAGTGGTTGTTAGCTTAGCATATGCCTATGAACCTGTTTCACGCAGAAACCTCTCTCATGATCAATTGCTTGCACCTGCGGGCTCATTGTCTCCACCTTAAAGCCAGTAAGGGTGAAAAAAAAAAGAAACTGCAAATAGAAGAAAGAATCCTAGTAGGTTTCACTCAGAGCATACTCATCAGACTTTTCATGATGAACTGCTTGAACCTGCAGGCTCCTTGTCTCCAGCTAAAAGCAGGTGCTAACACAAAAAAAAGCTAGTAACTTTGCAAATGTGAAGAACCAGCATTTTCATTTTTTTCATTTTCTCTTGTTTTTCAAGCCTATTATCTTGGGTAATAAACTTGTCTACAGCTTAAAGTAAGGACAATAGTCAAGATGTCTCCCTGTATAAAATGGAAAATCATTATCTTTTATCTCTAGATGGACTGGATCCAGGAACGCCTCCAGTAAAGTGTACACTATGTGTATACAATCTAAATTCAAGTAAATCACTACCACATTTTTTGTAATTTCTGTTCACTCAGAAAGATTATACTAAGTGTACATGTAATCTGCACTTTTGGAAACCTTTATGAATCCTCTCAATATTTAAGGCTGCAAAAAATCAATAGGAAAACTAAGATTAGGAGGAAGAATGTGAGGGTTATGCTTGTGTTGCCTATTCACTCAAAATGGTGTACACATATTGTATACTTACTAGAGGTGTTCATGAATCCAGTCATGTCTGATCAAAATTTGCTTTTGGTGCTGAAAAATCAGAAGGCTGTTGGTTCCATTCCCACACACCATGTAGTTGGATTATTTTTTTCCAGTACTGTGCAGCATAAGGGGGTGCTTCACTTCTGACTGCGCTGTCTGTCGGATGAAACATTAACATGATGTCCAGTCTCCATAACCTGGTGGTAGTTCAAGTCTATAAGTCTATGTAAGAGATGGGAAAAACAACAGTCGCAAGGATGAAGCAGCAGCAAAAACTAATAAAAACCAAACCACCAGTCTGACCAAACAAAGAAGGAGACCACCAGCACTAGTGAAAAACACAGTTTAATATCGCTTTCATTTCAAAAGACTTCTTCAGAATGAAATAAAATGCACACAGCAGCATCCCCTTATATAAGAAATCAAAATAATTACCTAATAAAACAATCAATTACTTGTTTTATTAGGTAATTATTTTGATTTGATATATAAGGGGATGCTGCTATGTCTATGTAAGAGATCCCACATCACTTACTGAAGAGAGTAGGGCAACTTTACTAAATAAACAATTATCACACAAAGCAGAGAAGTATGTACACTGTCTAACATATTGTGATGACCCAACAATGCCAATCAGTACGTGATGTAGATATCCCACCTCTGGACCAGTAATCAAGGAGCCTCAATCCTCAGTACTGGCACCTGTGTGTGTGTGGGGTGTTCACTGGGAGAATAACAGGTACACACACAGTATTTCCAGAAGCAGTTATCTGCATCAAGTTCAATTTCCCTTAAGAGCACTCAGAGACCACAGTCAGTCTGGGGTTGGTTTCTCCCTCTTCCTCCAGATCCCCAATAAGACTCCCCACTGGCACAGCTATAGAGTGAGATCTCAGCTGAATGACCAAGCCAAGACCTCCAACACCCTCTCTGTCCAACTAGTACTTCGTGTCCCTGCTGAAGTAGCTGACACACACACACACACACACACACACACACACACACACACACACACACACACACACACACACACACACACACACACACACACACACCTGGGAAAGGCTGGCACAGGTTTACTAGCTATGCCTCCTTCTGCCCAGACTATAAGGTAGTTACCACTGGCTCCAGTCACTCCTGCCAGCTGCCTTAAGGCCCTTAACAAAGGGTGACCAGTTTTACTGTGTAATATTAATATTAATACAAATGGTAGTTTGACCTAGAACAATGCTATTAGGATTAGCCCACACAGTGTCACCAAATAAATATGCAAGAACTCCCAAAACGTAAATATCTCTACAAAGATCAGCCACAGTGAAAGGTTTGAATATATTTAATAATAAATAATAAAAGATCAAGAAAACACTAAGTATATATTCACAGTGACATCAGAGTTCAAAACACAGGAAATATTTAAAATAATATTGCAAGACAGTCACAGATAAATAAAGAAAAATAATATCTAAACTAAGATTCATTATATTCCTGACGGCATCTAAGAGAATTACTATACACTAAAAACTTATTAATAGAGCAAGGCAGGTGGTGTGGTGAATGGTACTTGTTGTTGTTGTCAGTTCAAAGACAGAATCCAGAATGCTCTGTCTCACTAAGAGACTTCTCAAAATAATATTTAAAATATTACTGCTGGGATAGCTTGCAGAATAACATAATTTTTTGTCAATTGACTTCTAGTTCCCAGGTAAAACTCCCATTGTTGAAGCTGTAAAAATACACATACACACATAACACAAGCATCTCATATGGCATACAGTTCTAATACATTTGTAACACTAGCATCTTGTATAAATTAATTTAATATTCACAGAATAATCATTTACAAAAATTCCAGCTAGCTATGCTGGCAGTACCTCCTTTTGTCACACAGATTATAATGCAAAACATGAAAATTATAACATAGTGAAGCACTAGATAATATTGAAGATGTTAAACTAGCTAATTTTCCCTTCCTTTTGACCACAACTATTATTTAAGTTTTCCAGTAATAAGATTTCACTCCCACAAATTTTTATACAATAATTCAGGACAGCTAGCAGTCCACAAATTCCAGATGGCACTAAAATGAGTTTATTATATCTATCATGAATTGTTTTTGATGATATTCAGTAATTGCCATACATTAGACTTTTAAGTGTCAGTGAGCATGATTCATATTTATGTAGATGAAACACTTTTTTCCCAGTATATTTTAGCCCTTTTACATGTCAGTAAGGCATGAGCTAAAGTCTCCTGAATTTTAAAAATGTTATATAATCTTTCTGTCAGTGGTTTATATTTTATTTGTCCCTTTACTGGTATTTTTTTCCAATTCTAGTCTCCAGAGAAAGTCTTGAACCTTGGGGACTATCTTATATTTGTCATAACTTTCTTTTATTTAACATCATCATGTGTCATCTAACATGTCCCATGTTTAACATATTTATCCATTATAAATTCTTACCATAATTTATGTCTAGGTAAGTGACCTAAATCATAATTTTCCAAGTTTTTATTTTCTTCATATTCTTTAAAATTTAACTTAACCTTATTCTCCTTTTACCATAAAGGAAAATTTTTTGTCCCCTTTATATTTTCCCCAAAACAGGTACCCAGTGATAACTTGCTCTTGATTTATGTATTTTATTTAACACATTATGAGACACAAATCTGCCACCACTGAAACCATTGTAAATTGGATCATAACTAACGATCCAAATAACATATCACAGTGATGAGTACTACCAAACTCTCTCAGTGACCATCATCCTTTGTAATCAGGAGTACTACTAAACTCTCTCAGTGATCATAATCCTTTGCAATCAGGAGTACTACCAAACTCTCTCCATGATAATCATCCTTTGTAATCTGGAGTACTACCAAACTCTATCCATGATCATCACCCTTCACAGTCAGGAGTGCTACCAAACTCTCACTGTGATCATCATCCTTCACAATCAGGAGTACTGCCAAACTCTCTCGGTGATCATCATCCTTTGCAATCAGTATTACTAACAAACTCTCTCTGTGATCATCATCTTTTGCTCTCAGGAGTACTGCCAAATGCTCTCCTTATCATTATCCTTTGCAATCAAGAGTACTACCAAACTCTCTTCGTGATCATCATCCTTTGTAATCAGGAGTACTACCAAACTCTCTCCGTGATCAGCATCCTTTGCATTCAGGATACTACCAAACTCTCTCTGTGATCAGCATCCTTTGCATTCAGGATACTGCCAAACTCTCTCTATGATCATCATCCTTTGCAATCAGGAGTACTACCAAACTCTCTCCGTGATCATCATCCTTTGTAATCAGGAGTGCTGCCAAACTCTCTCTGTGATCATCATCCTTTGCAATCAGAAGTACTACCAAACTCTCTCCGTGATCATCATCCTTTGTAATCAGGAGTACTACCAAACTCTCTCCATGATCATCATCCTTTGCAATCAGAAGTACTACCAAACTCTCTCTGTGATCATCATCCTTTGTAATCAGGAGTACTACCAAACTCTCTCCGTGATCATCATCCTTCACAATCAGGAGTACTACCAAACTCTTTCAGTGATCATCATCCTTCTTTCACTATTCACACTGGCTCATCCATTATCAAACCAACTCTGTGCAATTGTGTAGGAAATTCTCTAACTTCTATACTCATACATTTAATAACACATTAGTTCAGTATAATAAGAGGCTGACTCATCTACACCAACTACCAGATTGCTAAAGGAATTGTGAAATTCAGTGCATTTTGAAGGAATTTTGAACTTCAAGGGAAGAAAAGTTTTCTGCTGCTCATACAACATCTATTTTCAATGTGCAGCTGCTTTGTTTAGCAAATGGTAGACAGTGTTTGTGGTGCAGAATTTGAAAGCAGAGTTAGTAGCACAGCATGTAGCATACTTGTTGGTGTAGAACGCTGTGGGTTCTACTATTACACCATCTGGATGGATTGCAGATACTGTGGGTCACTTTAAGAGGGGATGGGCATGCTGCTGCGGAGTGTGTCCTCCTTTGGATGGGATAACTAGTAACTATGAACTTGTTACCTGTTTGCTAGCCATTCCCTGTTGCTGTATCACCAGCTTACCAACTTTTTTTTTTTTTTTAATGTAACATAGGCAATTAATTTTTCAAGGGCAGCAGGCACTGAAATTGTAGCTGAAACACTGAAATGTAAAGTTATTTGCAAGCAGCATCCTCTTTATTAGCTACAGATTTCTTTAATGTGGAATTATTCAGATGACTTTTACTTATGCAGAGATTGTGCATATTGACTGATATTGGTGGACTGCAGTGATAGAAGTTTGAGTGGCCTTTTATGATTTTAAATGTTCTGAAAGGGGCAGTTTTATCATTATTGGTTCATATATTTTGTTTCATTGGTAACTGGAAAAAGGTTCAAAGCTACCAATTTAAAACACATTCTAAAAAGTGGCGCTCAGACCTCTCAACCAATCAGGGACAAATTTCAACAGAATCAGGGACAAGTCAAGAAAAAATCAGGGACAATCAGGGACACTTTTAAAATATTAGTGCTACTAACTTGAAACATTGACAGAATCAGAGCATATGAATTAATACACATTTTCTGAAGTAAAAGAAGTCTACAACTCTTAATTATTGTCATTATTCATTAAGTGTATTTCACCACCTTTCCTCCAAAAGTCACTAGTTTTAGGAGGGATTAAGAGGGACAGAGCTAAAATTTGAGTCAAAATCAGGGACAGTTGAGAGGTATGGTGACGCTGTATTATACAAGGAATATACTTTAATGCAATTTTATACAATCAGGAAGGTGAATCAAAGAGCACATGCATTTGTGCATGATTCTAAAATGTGTGCAATGAGACTGTGGTTTGAAAGCATCCCAAAGGTAAACTTAATCCTCCACTAACCAGATGCATTTTCATGTTTCACTGTTGCAGTCATCACATTTGGGTTATCCCTACCAGGGTAGCCCTCGACCGGCCTGAAAACCAGAGACTTAGTATTTCTGCATCAGTTGCTGTTGCTTGAGGACTGACGTCAGGTCATCAGTGGTATAAAGGAAGGCAGCCGACGCCATTACATCAGTCTTTCTTGCCATGGAGCCTGAAGCAGAAGCAGTTCACACGATTGCCAATTGGCTGCTACATGAGTTTCGTTTCCGAACTGAAGTTGAAGTCTTCAAAAGCTAAGTACCCCATTGGGGATCCTTTTCTCTTGCACTAACTGATGTCAGAAAAAGTTAATAATTGTCTTGTCTGTGGAAAGCGAATACCACACTGGGACTTCCACTCTTACTGCACCACTTGGCTGGGCCCAGACCACAACGTCCCTCTTTGTCGGTTCTGTGCTTGGTTTAATGCCAGAACTATTCATCTTTGGGCCCTTATTGTAACCAGATATTTCCTTTTACAGTCCTCTGGTTTCGATATGGCTTCGGTAAGCCATCCGACAGCAGATCTTCTGAAAAAACGTAAAGATAAAAGACAGAGACAGACCATACAGGACCAAACCTTCCGACAATGCTACTGCCAAGCTGGTTGTCAGTCATCCAGAGCTCAGTGAGGGGCTTTTGCAGCCTCTGATGCCCACTTCAGTTAATTCGCAGGCCGCTACCGAGACCCTTTTGGAGTCCAGTATGCCGCAGAACTCTTCTTCGTCTAAGGATCATGTGGTTGTCTCTACCTTGGATGGGTCCTGTACAGGCAACAACTTCTGCTGAAGTCCTTCATAACACTGAATCCAGACATAATCTGAAGTATTCTTTCACAGCTACTGTTCTTTCTAAAACAACTGAGTTCCTTAGGCCCAGGGGTTGAACCACCCCCAAGAAACTGACTACCAGGCATTCTCTGGTGCCTGCTCCCTTGCCTCAGTCTCAAATGCTTAAAATGGCAGAGGACCTTATCATGCTGATTAGGGGAAGCCAAGCCACTTCCTAAAACAGAAAAAGAGATCTGTCTCCAGTAGTTTTGCCTGAACAAGAGTCAGATGAATCCGATTCATCTGACTATGAAGACATGCAGCCCCTCTCTACATATGAGGATTCTGATGCAGAGGAATCTATTCCTTCAGCTTCTCCCCAAGAGGATTTTTCCTTTGGGGAAACCCTGCATACTTTAAGAGAGCATTTCAAATGGGAGAGTCAAGACTACCCACAGTCTGAAAAGAAACTCAAAGAGTTCCTGGACCTTCTACAGCACAGAACCTTAGCCATCCCACCAGTCCTAGATGTGGTGGATGATGTCTTCTTTGAATCCAGCTTGACTCCAGATGCCCTCCCTCCTGTTCCCAGAAAACCTGACAGGTACTACAGAGTCCCTGACTCTCACAAATATCTTTTTAAAAACCCAACAGCGGACCCTGAGATTATTACTCAAGGCCCAAAAGGGGTTAAAGCTACTTCAGCTAAGAATCCCACCCCCTCAGACAAGGACTTCAGAGCACTGGATAGATGGGGTAAAACAGTATACACCTCAGCTACTCTTGCTATCAGGGCACTAAATTGTCAGTTCCATATGCTTAAATATCAGCAACATTCCTTGGAACTCCTTAAACAAAAAATTACCTCCTTTCTTGCATGGGCAGAATCTAAAGATTTACAGGAATTAATGCACTCTGCTGGTCAAGTAACCAAAAACACTTTGCACTGCGGTTTTGAAGCCCTAGAACCTTCTTGCAGGGCAGCAGTCACTGGATCTGTCATTAGAAGACATGTATGGCTTAAGGAACAACCCCTGCCTGACCATGTTAAATCAAAATTGTTGTATGCACCCGTGCACAAAGATAACTTATTTGGTAGTAAAGCAGAAGAGGTGTTAAAAAAGATGGAAGAAAAAACTAAATCTATGCAGACTGTTAAAGATTTCTTACAGGTACAGCCCCCTAGGTTCAGCAGGCATTTTCCTCCCAAGCACTGGTCCTTTCCTGCATCTAATAAACAGGGCCAGCCTAGGCCCTGTGGAAACAGTCATCCAAGGCAGCAGTCCCAGGGGTTGCAGAGATCTAAGCAATGGACTGCCTCCACTTCAAAACCAGGGAGTTCTAAGCCAACCCCTCACCTCTGCCCACCATCATATACCCCTAGGTGGAAAAAAATCTCCTTTCACTCAAGCACCTGGGCCATCATTACAAAGGACCAATGGGTTCTGAACAGTGTGTCTCAGGGGTACAAAGTCTCCTTCCACACCCTTCCAACCCCAAAAGGGTTCCCAGATCTTCCACCAAATCAGTGGGCAGAGGCTGAAAAGCAAATCCATATCCTGCTCTCCTTGGGAGCAGTAGAACATGTTCCTGCAGAGCAAATAGGCCAAGGCTTCTACTCCAAACTTTTTCTGGTACCCAGAAAAGAGGGCACCTGGCACCCCATCCTCGATCTATCCATTTTAAACACCTTCCTGGTGATCCCAAAATTCAAAATGCTCACCCTCCAGCAGCTGCTATCCATGGTCTCCAAGGACACTTGGCTAGCCACCCTGAATCTAAACGAGGCCTACCTCCACATTTCCATTAGGGAGTCCTGCAGAAAATATCTTCACTTCAGGGCAGGATATCAACACTTTCAGTTCTCTGTACTTCCCTTTGGCTTATCTACTGCGCCCAGAGTGTTCACAAAATCCCTGGCTCCAGCCATTACTTAGCAGACAAAGAAATATTAAAATTTACCCCTACTTAGATGACTGCCTTATTCAGGCAGACAGCCAGGAAAAGCTGCTCAAAGACCTGGCCTTTGTAAAGGACCTACTAACCTCTTTAGGATACACAATTAATGAAAAGAAATCCAAACAGGTACCCACCAAAAGGATAATCTTCCTGGGAGCAAGTCTGGACACAGCATCCCAGATGGCATGTCTAACACCAGAGAAACAAAGTTTTCTATCAGCTTACTTCTCTCAGCTGGGCACCAGGCCCAGCTTTCTGCAAGGAAAATCCTGCAAGCCCTGGGGTTCATGGCATCTTGCATACTCCTTATTCCATATGCCAGACTGCAGATGAGGAAACTTCAATGGTACCCAAAGAGCTTTCGTTGTCAACACTCTCAAGATCTAGAAACTTTTACCTATTATTCCTTGCCTGAGGAAGGAATTTCTTTGGTGGGCAACAGCCTGCTCCCACAACAAGGGACTGCCTTTCTCCCCACACCCCACCACCGAGACCGTCACCACAGATGCATCAGACTATGCTTGAGGTGCACACCTGGATGGCAGGTGCATACAGGGCCAGTGGAACCCCCAGCAACTCCCCCTTGCACATCAGTCAAAAAGAGTTGATGGCTGTGCAGCAGGCCTTGATAGCTTTCAAACCCCTTCTCTCTCCAGGGGTTCTCTTGATCAAAACAGACAACACCGCAGTGATGTGGTACATCAACAAGCAGAGAGGGACTCACTCCTTCCCGCTGTGCAGGCTGGCTATGACCTTTTGGTTTACAGCCTCTTCCATGCAACTCCACATGTTAGCACAATACCTGCCAGGCTCTCTCAACTCCCTGGCAGACCAATTAAACAGAAAACGTTTGGACCCCCATGAGTGGCAGCTCAATATAAACACCTTCTTACTAATAACTCAGAAATGGGGAACCCTGGAGGTGGACCTGTTGCCTCCCACACCAACCATCAGCTCAGCAAACTCTGCACCAGGGAGCATCACTACATGGTATGGAAAGTGGATGCCCTGTCCTTCCCCTGGGTAAACCTCTTGGTCTATGCCTTTCCTCCCCTACCTCTCATTCCCAAGGTACTGACCAAAATAAGGGAAGAAAAACCAAGGACCATTCTCATAGCTCCAGACTGGCCCAGACAGCACTGGTACACCCTGCTGTGCAGCCTGTCCCCACTGCCTCCATAGAAGTTTCCTCAGATTCCCAACCTCCTAACCCAGATGGAAGGGGAATTCATGTACCCCCAATTGCAGACATTCAGTTTGGCAGCTTGGTTACACACTGACCCCTGATCAATCTGCCACCCTCAGTAAACAGGTTCTGGATGTTATCCGAGAGGCTAGACACCCTAGCACCAGAAGTCTTACGCAGATAAATGGAAAATGTTATGTACCTGGATCCAGGCTAAGGAGGCTAATAAGGCATAGCCCTCCATCCCTGTCATCCTGGATTACTTAGCTGACCTACTACACAGTGGTCTCTTGTTCTCCTCTATAAAAATTCATGGCTTTGCTATTTCAGCTCATTTTCCCACTGAGCAGCCTCTTTTTTTCACATACTCTGCTCAAACAGTTCCTCAGCGGGGCTAACAACTTGAGGCCCCCCAGAAGGGCGCCAACACCAGCTTGGGACCTTAACTTTGTCTTGGAAAAGCTCACCCTGCCTCCTTTCTAACCAGCTTTTTCTGCAGAGCTAAAATTTATCTCCTGGAAGACAGTCTTCCTCCTGGCCATCATTTCAGCCAGAAGAGTCTCTGAGCTGCAAGCACTCATAGCAGTGGAACCCTTCATCATCTTCCATGCAGACAAGGTATCCCTCAGAATGAATCCATCCTTCATGTACAAGGTAGTGTCCAGTGTGGCTCTCAACCAATCCATCCATTTGCCCACCTTCTTTCCTAACCCTCAAAACAAGGGGGAAAGGATTCTACACTCTCTAGATGTGCACAGACAGCCCAAATACTATCTGGATAGGACTAAACCCTTCGGAAAATCTGATCAATTGCGGGTTAGCTTAGCTTCAGGGTCAGAGGGCAAAGCCATCTCCAAGCAAACCATTTCCAAATGGATAGCACACTGCATCCATTTCTGCTACAAACAACATGACAAGCCTCACCCCAAGGGGGTCAAAACACACTCCACCAGCCTCCACCTCTGCAGCTTTCCTCAGGGAAGTCCCCACCAAGGACATCCTGGAGGCTGCCACCTGGACATCTGTCCACACCTTTACCAAACATTACCACCTGCCTCTCTTTTCAAAATCCAGGGCAGGTTTTGCCTCTGCAGTCTTGCAGAGGATGCTAGCCAGCCCCTAGCTTCCTTGACTGTCTCCACTCTTTTCTTCAGCTTTGGGAATCTACCCAAATGTGATGACTGCAACAATGAAACATGAAGAACATAGTACAGTTGTTTACACTTACCATAAATGTAGATGTTCGAGTGTCTTCACTGTTGCAGTCCTGGTTTCCCTCCCTCCCTCCTTCCCCCTTTTTCTTTTTGTTACCTTTCTTCCTTGTTGTTCTTCTTTACTTACAAGGGACATATTGGTATTTATTTTCCACTGGTGGGGTTCTGCCACCAGACCCTGGCCTTCTATTTTGGGGTCTCCTGACCAGATAGGGCAAGAAAAACTGATGTAATGGCATCTGCTGCCTTCCTTTATACCACTGATAACCTGACATCAGTCCTCAAGTGACAGCAACTGACGCAGAAATACTAAGTCCCTGGTATTCAGTATATCAGTTTAGGGCTACCCTGGCAAGACAATCAAATATCTACATTTATGGTAAGTGTACACACCTGTACTTTTCAATGAATGAATAAAAATCCTTAGGAACCTCAATAATGTGACTGATTAAAATGTCTATTAAAACTTTTTAACCACTGACATTATTGTGGTTCTGGCAAATTCTTTTATTCATTTTTGTTTGTTTGTTTGTTTTAATCTGCCTGGTGTATCACTACAATTGTATTGTTTTTATTTTTATTCCATAGGTTCATAGGTAGGTACTAGGCTATCAGCCCAAGGGTCTATGCAAGCCTAGCCAACAAGGTTCCCTGGCTTACGCCACCCAAGAAAGTTATTTTCCTGTGCCACTGACGAGCAGAGACACAAAAGTGATCCCTGGGGTGTATTTCCTGTTTCCCATCCACTCATCAAGATTTTTCTTGAAGAGTGCTAATGAAGAAGTTTGCTTGACATAGATGGGTAGCCTGTTCCAGAGTATGGGAAGTCTCTGGGATAGGAATCTATCCCTCCAGCATGTCCTGTTTATTGTGGTGACAAGGTTTAGGTCCCTAGAGCATGTAGCTCCGAGGGATTGGGATTTCTTTAGGTGTAGCATGTCCAACAGCTCTGAGTTTGACATAGTTTTATATGTTAGACAGAGATCACCTCTGAGTAGGTGATATGCTACAGAGTAAAGCTGGAGTTTTTTGGGGCAGGCAGTGTTGGGCATTTGTTTGAGTCCAGTAATCCTCTTTGTGAGGTACTTCTGTGGCCTTTCCAGCTGCTGCAGATGTCTTGTGAGGTACATTCCAAAAGGGGCGTTGTACTCTATAATGGGTCTAATGAGTGATGAGTAGAGGGTAATGATGACCTCTTTTTTTCCTGGATGAGAACCCTTTTATGATGAGATGTGCCACGTAGAAGGACTTCCTGACTACTGTGGTGATGTGACTATCAAAGGAGAGACTACTGTCCACCTGGGTCCCAAGGTCTCTTATCATGCATTCGGTGTTAAGCAGATTGCTGCCTATGTGGTAGTTCATGGGTACAGAGTTTTTACCAAAGGGGATGACACTGCACGTTTTGGCATTGAGCTTAAGGCCATGGCTCTGACACCAGGCATCTGTCTCAGAGAGGCTCTTCTGTAGGATGTTCACATCATTTGGGGACTTGACAATGGCTCCTAGTTTGCAGTCATCTGTGAACTTCATTAACCAGAGGCATTCTGTGTTAGCCTGTACTTCAGAGAAGTAGATACCAAACAGGAGCGGTCCCAGGATGGAACCCTGTGGTACTCCACTTGTCACTGGTTTGAGGTCAGATTTGGAGTCTGCAACTTTTACAGTGTGGGTTCTGTCAGTGAGCCAGTTGGCAACCCATCTTGTGACGTAGGGATTTATGCCTAGTTTATTGAGTTTAGCTATAATTCCAGAATGGGGGATGGTGTCGAAAGCCTTGGTGAGGTCAAGATAGGCTGTGTGAACCACTTTACCCTCATCTACAGCTTTGGTGACTGCCTCAAAGAAGTCGATCAGGTTCAGGAGGCATGATCTGCTTTTCACAAACCCGAACTGGGTGGGATCCAGAGTTTGGAGGTTACCAATGTCTTTGTTTATGAGTTCCATGATGATATGTTCCATGGCTTTGCAGACCAGGCTCGTCAGGCTAATAGGTCTATAGTTCCTGGGATCAGTGGTGGCTCCCCCTTTGTGGAGTGGGATAACTGTTGATGTGCGCCATTCAGTGGGCACAAAGCCTGATGCGAGGCTATTATTGAACATGGTGCTTAAGTGGGGAGCCAGTTCATTCTGAAGTTCATGTAAAACTCAGCCTGGGATGTTGTCCGGCCCCATGGATGCTGTGTTTTTGGCTTTAGAGAGTGCAGCTTTCATCTGCGTAGTTGTGATTACAGGGACTCTTCCTGTATAGATATGGGCCCTTTAGGGGGTGAGGGGGGGTAAAGTTAGCACTGAACCTATCTGCCCATTTTAATGAACGTGAGTTTCAAGGGCAGAGAAGTTTATTGTTCATACTAAGTATGTTTTTATTGTGTGACTGTGTTGTTTGTTTAGCAAATGACTATCAGTGTTTGTGCTATAAAATTTAAAATAAAAGTTTTAAATTAAATCCAAATATCTGTAATCATTGTAGAAGTAAAGAAGGAAATAGTATCACACTGACAGGTGTGAACAGTGTTTGTCATAACTGGGGAGGAACAGCCAAGTAATGGGACACTGGAATGGATGGGGGGAGAGATAACATTACCCTGCCTAGGATCCCATTTGACAGTGATCTGGCTCTGTTTATGAATCATATGATCTCCTCATTTGGAAACCATCTTTTATCATTTCATTAATTAAAAGATGCTCTCCTAATGACCTGAAGAACGTCAGACTCATGGCTATCCTGTCTTCACTGCCTAACATCTTAGAAAGGTGCATTCACTTCCAACTACTTCATTACTTCTTATCAAATAAACTTCTCTCATCATCGCAACCTGGTTTTCACCCATATCACAGCAAAGACACTGCTCTTGAGTCTTTCATTGACATTATACACCAGCACAGAAACAATAACAACATAATATCATCCATCTTATTGGATCTATCAAAACCATTCAACATAATCTGTTATCTCAAACTACTTCTCAAGCTTGCTAACTTAGGACTGTCTTCTAAATCTCTCTCATGGTTTTGCGCCTTCCTCACCAACTGGAGTCAAAGTGTAAGGTGGCATCTTGACGCATCCACTTTTCTTTATCAGTTGGAGTCCCACAGAGCTCCATTCTTGGGCCATTATTATTCAACATCTTCCTATATACTCCAAAAATGCCCCTATGATCCATTATGCAGATGAGTCTACATCATCTGCAATGCTAAATCTCTGAACCTGTACTCATCATTCAGCAAGCTTTTACAAAAGTCAAGAAAACAAAGTTTATGCCCTTCTTTCCCAAATGTCTGTACAGTACAAAATCTAACTTCTCTCTCATCTCATCAAATGGCACTGCAATAGCTGTAATCTGCCATTGAGGCAGAAATTGTGTATTCACATCCTGGAAGTGGCCAGAAAAACACACCAAAAACTTGGCAAGCTATACAGAGCCAAAAAAACTTTACTGACTACACCAGAACATGTATTGCTTTAGCCTATGCGCTTACAACTTTCTCACATGCAGCAGCTGTTCTTAGTAACCTACACTCATGTCAGCACTAAAAACTAGAGCAAACAGAATAAAACTGCCAGATTTGTTCCAAACTCTTCTATCCAACCCCATCATTATAATCAATTAAACAGCTACACTAGACTGAGTTTCCAAACTTCCTCAATTTAGTTAACTTGAAACAAACACATCAAATTCTCTATTTTTATGACGCATGTCTGCAATTAAGCCTCTTTTGTTCTGGTAATCTTCAGCTCAGCCCCTTAGATCCTCTAAAAAATTCCTGATCCTGACTTCCACTTCCACTGTCAACAATTCACATGGTAAAGCCATCTACTCATTCAACATGCCCAAACTGTCGATATCTCTGCCTCTATTTCTCCATGACGTTACGAACCACAGACTATGAACTCTCACTTAAAAATATACCACTACTGTAATTGGATGTATTATTGCTAATCTCTTTCAAGTGAAGCCCCATGTATTTTAAAGCTAGCAATTACAACCTATTCCTGTTCTACTTTTCCAAACACTTCAGTTTAGATATTTATCCATCAGCAATCCTGGAGTGAATTCGATATCATACCCAGCTGCTGTTTATTCCCTCTTCTTACTCTCTCAACATATCTCCTATCTTTTATTTAGCACCAACATGTCTCTATTATTGTGCTACTTAAATGAGGATATGGTCCTTGGTGTATAACCCTTTGCTACATCTAATTCTACTACCTCTTCTACTAACTTCCTGTTGACCCCTTCATTTCTTTATCCCCCTTCCTACTTCTAAATATGCAAATAAAATTTGTCTAATGTTCCCATGTGAGCTACTAACATCATTTATCAAATTATTACCATGATGTTGCTCATTTTTTGTCTCTTTGTTATTACTCATAATTGTTTTTATAATAGATACCGCAACCAAAGTTCCATTGATTTTTTTCTTTTTCTTTTGTGTAAGAAGCCATAAGCAAATGTGAGTATAAAATACCGTTTTGCAGCTTTTCTCCCTGGGCCTCCACCGGAAAACAGTTTTCAAAAAACAATTGGGTTAAACAAATAGAAATAAATAAATAAATGAATGCGGTGAAATATGCAATAGGCTTAGGCCACCATCTGTTGCCTTACAATGTATTTCTATTTATGGGATTCAGTCTATTTTCAGTATAAACTGAAAGAAAACTTCAAATAGCAGTTTCTTTTTATTTTTGGGGAAGGAACATTTACATCCAAAATATCCTATTCATCCTAGAACCAGAGTATGTAAAACATAAACTTTCATCTTTAACATAATTTAAATACTTTTCACTTGTATAATATAGATCTTATTTTAGGAATACTATTTTCCCATGATCCCAATAAAATCACCAAATTCTGTCCCCGATATTTAATTTTATTTTGTGTTATTAATTAATCTATTAACTGTGTCATGTGTTCATAACCTCTGCTTCTCTGTAAAATAAAAAAAAACATATTATTAAGTTAATATGTAATGAGTCTAAAAAAACATTATTTAACCAAAAATGAGTTTGTGACTATTATACTTAAATTACCAGCATATAATAGATAAATTGGTAGAAATAAATCACAATTCCCATTCTGGTGTCTTTAAATTTCTTATTACATCCCTCTAATTATAACAAAGCCAAATAACAAATTGCTTAGAGGCATTCCTGTTTTAGTACCCTTTGAATCAAACTTCACGTTCCAAACCATCCGTTAAATGACCTTTTATATATCTAATATTACATAATAAATGATAATCTTTTTTAGCATTTTTCTATAGAAAAGTGATATTTCATGTTTATTCTCTTGTACAATATGTCTCTGTTGAGCAATGTCTGTATTCTTTCAGCATTCAAAGAAAGCAAAAGTCTTTCAAATTTGTTAATGGCATGTGAATATAAACTATGTAATGAAAGCTCATAGGATTTCTATATAGACTTGTATGTTCTTTCTTGATGTAAAAGTCCAATTTAATATTGTCAGTTAATACCAACTTATCTGCAAATACAAAATAGTCTAATTCTGTTTTAAGATTTCCTCTTTTATATTTATAACCAGTAGCAGGTCCTAATTATAAATGACAATATGTTAGGATCTCTGTAAAAAATGTTATATTATGTTATATTTTGTTGTTGCACTTCTTTACTTAAATGACATTTTAAACCACCCATCAAAATAATGTTCATACTGACTATGACACAGGCCTGTATTATAGAAAAGATTACAAACCATATGAAAAATGCCTATAGAAAGACCAAACTCACATATGAAATGTGTACCTGGTATGCGTATGATCACTAAACTTGAAACTTTATGTAGTAAGGCAATATTACAAAATAAACCAGCTCCAAAGGACCTTATGATCATCAATCCAAAATACTTATACCTAGTTTAACTTTCGAATATCCAGTAAATAAGTGAAGTACATTAACTTTCCACAAAATTCCACTGCAATGATAAATGCAATCAAATTTATAATAGTGTTTACATTTACATAACAAAATAACAAATCCTCTATCCTTCTTGTTGCAGTTTTTAGCACCTTCTTTGCTTTTCTTTTTTGTACTATTTCCTATAGTATTTTTTGTCATTTCCATCACTCACATCTGCACCAATACCATTTCTTTTTTATGCTCTTCTTCTTCGTGAGATCCTAACGCACTTTTAGTGTTATCTTCACCTTCCTCACATAACTCATCTGTATACATATTTCAGTATTCATATCTACAAGTAAAGTAGTAATATTGTCTTGTGGCAGTGCTTTTTTTGTAGTTTATATTATCTGAGGGCAGCCAAACCAAAATGCCCAACAAATTCATACTTTCTACAATTAACTTCATCATTTTTATCAGTATCTCCAATTTCTCTACTCCAGGGGAATTTCCTTTTTTCATAGTCTCTCAGTGCACAGAGGAACCACAAAAACATGTTTTGGACTGCCCTCTATACATTAGGTAAGCCCTATACCTTTAATGTGAACAATACTTTGCATATAATCCAAACTTCACAGAGCAGAAACAGGCTAAAAGAAACCACCACTGCATAAAACCAAAGGGTAATTTTATTTTGATAAGCACTTTCACAAAAACTGTTGCTTCATCAGATCTTAACACACCATAAAATACTCCACATTTATTTCTTCCTCTTTAATCTAATCATCCAATGGGAACAATGTGTATTTCTATATCACTAAGCAACATATCACTTCACTGTTAACTACATAGTGACCAAATTCTAGAAGCAGATGACAGGGTAGATAAGGTAGGCCAAGTGAAATGCAGTTTATGTTGACCTATTCCACAGATGATCACCAGCTGAAAAATATTTTTCGGAAACATTGGCATATATTACAGGCAGACTCCGGGATAGCAGGTTTAGTTGGAATACAACCTAAATATGGGTACACGAATAAAAAAATCACTTAAATACATGTTATGCTATTCAAAGATCACTGAGTGTTCAGTTGATAATGAGGGTGGCTATGGGACACACAAATGTGGAAAATGCATGTATTGTGAATATATAGATAAAACAGATATGTTTATACATCCATTTACTGGGCAGGAATATAAGTTGAAGGCCCAAGGTGATTGTAACACTAAAAATTTTGTGTATTTAGCTAGATGTGTAAAATGCCCATCATTTTATGTGGGCAAGACCAGCAGGTGGCTGAGGGAAAGGGTTCAAGATCATCTATATTGTGACCGCAGAGGTTTAAAATATAGTGGCATAGCCAAACATATTAGTAATATAGGGAATGAACATAGTTTTAAGTTCCTAGTCTTAGAGGTCTTGCTGTTGAATTACAGGAAAGGGGATATAGTTAACACAACTGAACAAGCAGAATTTAGATGGAGTCTGAGGCTGAGGGCATATTTGAGCCCAGGGTTGAATGACCACATTTCGATTAAACCCACTTTAGAAGCATGGAGGTTGAAAAGATGCTTGTATTGGACATGTATATAAACATAGTTTTGTGTATTTTTAGTTGTTTTATATGTATTTTGGGTATAATATTTTATTTTATTTCATTTTATGTTTTTAAAGTGTTTTCATGTATTTCATTTGTATATGTTGTTTGAAATATAGCTCAGAGTGTAGTCATGCTGCTTCTAGAATTTGGTCACTATGTAGTTAACAGGGAAGTGATATGTTGCTTAGTGATCTAGAAATGCACATTGTTCCCATTGGATGATTAGAGGAAAGAGGAAGAAATAAATGTGGAGTATTTTATGGTGTGTTAAGATCTGATGAAGCTGCAGTGTTGTGAAAGCACTTATTGAAATAAAATTGCCCTTTGGTTTTATGCCGTGGTGGTTTCTTTCAGCCTGTTTCTGCTCTGTGAAGTCTGGATTTTATACATTTTCTTTGTTGTTCTCAGAGCAGTTCATTGCCTGGATTCTTTTGTGTACTTGAATACTCTGTATATCACAAAATATTCCTTTCTCTTGTTTGAAAGCTTGAACCTACCAGCCACCACTCCAAAGTTGTTTATTATCAAATTATTTTTTTAATGTCATGAGCCTGTTTACAACAAAGAGTAAAAAAGCATTCAATATCAGCAATAGCAATCTTTGCAGGTCTAAACTGAATAATAATGCAACATTAAGGAACAATATTTATCCTGTGATTGAATAATCCCCCCATGGAGAACATAATGTCTTCATCTCACATTCACTAATAAGAGTTTCTGCCATTGTTACAGACTCAAAATTTAATTCACAAACACTGTCTTTACCCATGTGTATAAAAGCATGAGTGTCTTTGCAGTAACACTTCATGTTACCACTAAATTGTCCCATAACTTATTTCTATTAATCCTAGTATTTTGTTTTGAGGTTATTCTAATAACCTGCAATTTAGCTTAGTATGTAGACATACTGGAATGGGAAGTAGCATTCTCTGAACTATTTGTGCATAGGAAGCAGTGTTATTCTTAGAAACAGTCATTGTATCTACATGCTGTACAGTCTCAGATTGCTAAACTGTTCATGCATTTCAAGTTTGACTGATGTCCAACAGTTCCATGGTGACAGCTGCTTTAGAAACTATTTTCCATTATTTGTCTCTACAAAATAGCTTTATATTCAGAAGGTTCACCTTCTATAAATAAAATTATGAATTCTTCATCTTTCTATTCTCCATCCAGCAAAGTAGTTACTACAATTTCACCAGTACTATCCAAACTAGTAGGAAAATATGACAAAATGGTGGCAATGATTTGTGCTCCGTACCACAGCTGCCCTATGCCCCATGGCAGAATATTTGGAAGTGAGAAAAGAGCAGGGGAAGTTGCCCAGTGTCCTGGCCAAATTTCCCCTAGTCAACATGAATACCATATTGGGTCTCCCTGAAAAAGTGACCATTAGCCTGTTGGGATTAACCTGGTCAACACAGTACAAATAAAATAAAAAATATATACTTTTATATTCCAGACAGTAGTTCAAGATCTTAATATTACATTAACTTGAACTCAATTCTTTAGCCTTTCTTATCTTGTTACACTGTAAAACCTGGATACATTACAACTAATAAAAATACTTTCTTACTTTAATATCACTGGACTATGTAGCAGTCAGTGATAAAACTCATCTACCTCACATTTAAAATACCTCTGACAGCATACTTTACAGAATTGCTTTGCAAAATATTAATAAAAACAAAAACTATTTTACTTACTGTTACTTTTTTACTCTATTCAGTGTCTTTCAAAATGTTTCGACATAAAGTAGGGATTATGTTTTCCAGTTCTCCCATTAGTTTAAAACAGTCAACAAATGTACAGTCTTTTTCAGCCACTTTTTGCAAAACTACTGTTTACAAAAACATCTAAACTATATTTAATGTGATTGTTTTACAGTTTTCCCATTTATTCACTAATTTCTCATTTTGCCAGACTTCTTTCTGGTCATCTTGATTTCCTAACACTGATTTCTGGTTAGGTCTGATTTTTCTTGGTAGTTCCTGGGCTTCTTTTCTGTCACCTAATCATTTCCTTTGGAAAATTGGAAAAGGTTTCACTGGCATAGTTTCTTTATGGGTTTTTCTATTTTTTTTTTAATTTTTCCAAGTCTTTTGGGTTTCTAATAACATGATGGGACTGGACCCCATTTCTAAGTCAAAGTATGATTAAAGTTCATGAAATTAGTATTGTTTCAAACTTCGATGTCAGCCAGTAGTGCTCTTCGCAGCACCCACAATGTGCCCAGTAATGACTCCTTCTGCAGTTCATATGGAGTTACATGGATTGGTAACAAATCTAAATACGACCGTAAATTCTTTTTTATAAGACCCATTGTTCCTACTGCTATTGGAACTGTCTGGGTATCTTTCTTCCACATGGCTGTCATTTCTCCCTGCAGATCCTGATATTGTATGACTTTGCGTCTCTCTGTACGCAAGACACGGTAGTCACTGGGTGTAGCAATTTCAATGATCAATGCCACTTTTGTCTTCTTTTTTTGGACCACTATATCCAGTTTTCTAGCATCTATCTTTTGAACTGTTGGTAATGGGTGATCTCATGTGATATAAACGTCATAATTTTCTATGATGAATTGTGGTTCATGTTTCCAGTGTTTGATGCTGCTTTGTGGCTCATGTTTCCAGTGTTTACCAGACTCTTTGATACCATAATGTCTGCACAATCCCCAGTGCAACAGTCTTGCCACATTATTATGCCTTTCAGTATACAGTCCTTCTGCCATAAGTGTGTCACAACCAGCAACAAGGTGTGTGACTGTTTCCAATTCAGTTTTACAAAACCTACATTTGTATGTTTCTCTCACATGTTCAATGGACTTTGTAAACCAGTGTGTATGTAGCCCATTATCTTGGGCTGCCAATATTAACCTTTCATTTCTTGGTTTGAATTAGCCTCTCCTGAACCATTCCCTGATTTGTTCCTGATCAACATGAGGCTCTTTCAGAAGTTTTCTGTACTTGCAACTATATTTATGTTTTTTCCACATTTCTTGCCTTCTCATCTGGTCCTTCACCTTATATTCTTTCTTGTGTTTTTTGGCACATTCAGTTGCTACCTGTTTTTTATTTACTGTTGGTTTGACTTCCATTCCTGTTTGACGTCGATATGCTTTTGATAAATTGGGTTTATCTTGAAAGCTTGAAAGCCCTAGTAACCAAATACATAAACACCGACACATATTCCACAAACCGCAAATACACTGAACATTCTAAACCACGAAATTCAAAAAGCTCGAACCATCATAGTTGTCCCACCCCACCGTCTGCTACATACTACCTACCCAAACAAACTAAATAAACACATACATACATTAACCAAAACTCTACTTCTAACCCTAAACTAAACCCTACTTTTAACTCTACACTAAATCTTGCATATACCACCATCTATGCACTTACCTTAACAAGCTATACCCAAACAAAATAAATAATCCACACACATACACGTAACAAAACCCTACATCTAACCCTACACTAAATCTCACATAAATTACCATCTATGCACTTACCTTAACCTGCACCCTAACCCTAAGGTCTGTAACTATCACACACTTACCTTACAGAGCTATACCATGGAAGGGCCAACCATAATGATTCAATGTTTTGGATTTCGCACTTCAGGACGATCGATGTTTATGCAGTTTGATGAAGACGTGTCGGCATTTATGTATTCACGTAAGTGCATTTTTGAGGATGTAATAGGGAACCTGCTAAATTAAGCAGAGAAGTCATCTTAAATTCATTCTCCTCATGTTTCAAAACTTTCACTGCATTTGGATCTTGTGTAGTCCCACAATTGCAGATCTATACATGCAATCAATTTCAAGAAGGCCCATCTCTCCTTCGGAATGGGAAATATATATAAATCATTTGGTGAGCATGAAGCATCCTTCTTGTTTTAATATCTAATCTATCCAACACATTTTGGGGCCAGTCAATAACTCCAAAACTGTATGTTAGGACAGGAAGAGCAAATTGATTTATAGTTTGGATCTTGTTCCTAGATGTCAGTGCTGTTCTCAGGATTAATTTAAGTCTTCTAAAGTATTCCTTATTGAATTTTATTCACATATGTTCATGTTTTATTGCTGATCCTTCATCAGTTCCCAAGTATTTTTACACTCCCTCTTGCCAAAGTTCTTTTATATCACATTCTTGTCTCAAACTGATGTTTTCCTGTTGCTGCAATTTTCCTGCTTTAAAGGTTGCTTTTGCACATTTATCAAGACCAAATGACATTCTAATATTATCTGAAAAAGTTTTGACAACCTGCAACTGTGCTTTCAGTTCCTCGTCTGATGAGCTATATAGTTTTAAATCAACAAAGAGAAGATGAGAAGTCATTCGATTTTGTTGTTTTCTTGGAGCCAAATTGTAGCCATGGCCTAAGGTGTTAAGTAAACATCATAATGGGTTAATGGCAAGGCCGAATAGCAATGGTGACAGAGAGTCACCCTGGAATACCCCCCTTTGAATTTTATCCCTGGGATAATAATCTGTCCTTTATCATGGCTTAAAAAAAAGTTTCTTTATAGGCTTTGTTAATGTGCTAATGGCTCATCAGGTAGTGCACTTGCCTTGGTGTTGGAAGATCAGAAGGCTGTTGGTTCTATTTTCATCCCAGGTACTTGAATTAATTTTCTACTGCTGACCATGCATAAGGGGATGCTGCACTCCTGAGTTTGCCACCTTCAGATGAGATGTTGAATCAAGGTCCCATCTGCCTGTGTTGATGGTAAACCAAGTGAATGCAAAAGATCCTAACGTGTTTATTAAAAAAAAAAAAAAACAATAAGGTGCCCTGATCTAAATTTTCCTAGTCAGTATGAATACCATCTTAAGTCTCTGCTGAAAAGAGGACACTAGCCTAATGGGACTAACCCAGTAAATAAAGATAAATGCATAATAAATTGTTAGTATCAGAAGGCTGAAAAACATTCTGTTTCAGTTAGTATCTTAGGCTAAACTTTTTTATTCTCTCAATAGCTTGTCCTGCACCTGAAATGTCTTTGATTATCCAAGAAAAGCATATTCTGAATATAGTTGGGCATAGCAATTTGAATGCCACACCTGAATCTCGATTGCTAGGATCAACTTGCTTCCCTTCTGCACAAACACTTGTGTCCCCAGTTTTTAATACATTTCCCTTTTTCCACAGTTTTGTCTAGAGGATATCATGTTGCTTATATGATTGCATTGTTACTATACAGGCCTTCTCTTAGCTAGATTAGGAAAATACATACAATGTGTCCTCAAAGTTAACAAATCCCACTATGTAACACCTTCCCATTTTCTTATTTGCAGTTTCATAAAATTAATGAAGTCTATTCCTTCCAGTTTCTTCTCTGCAGCAAAATATCTCAGGTGTTCTCTGCATGCTCTGTCTTCCAACTCTCTTATTTTTGAAACAGATCTTCTTGAGAAACCTCATGTTCATCCATCATTTCTGCAGTTTTATTAGCTTATCAGAATTGCTACTTAAAGCTTTTATTGTCCCATAGTCATTTGATGTCTACTGTCCTCCGGTGTCTCACTTATTTAAACTACTCTGAGTCCATTTGATGTATTTTTCTATTAAGTTACTGGAAGCCGTCTCCTGTAGTAAAGATGAAAATTGAACTGCTTCTTGCTGAATGGTTGCAGAGTTATTCCCAGCCAGAGATTTTTATATCTTTTTTCGGTTGAGTTTCATTCACTTTCTCAAAACTCCTCCTTTCCTGGCATCCAGGCAATGTAGAATATAACTGAAATGTCCACAGCTGGATAACTTTTACTGGCTTTTAAAAACTTTTTTCTGTTTTCACTCTGGGAGAGCTTTAATAAACCTGTTACTCATTGTGCAACCATCTTGGAAGTCCTAAGGTTTGACCAATCTTTGAATCTGTTTAAGAATATCTGGCCATATTATCATAATGGCTTCATGCAACAGCTATATCTCCAAGTTATTTATAGTAGCAGCATTTAACTCTTGCAGTTTGTCAGCAGTTATATGTAGTTTGTCACAGCCCATAACACATTTAAATCTTCTTTAAATAAATATTTTCATTATCTACGATATGCTATAATTACGATATCTTCAATATGCATTACCTTTCCTGTCTTGTATTGCATGCAATAGTTAAACTACTCTTATATCAGTAACATTATCTATAATCTAGCTATTGCTTTGTGTAAGGATTTCTTATAAATGCTTTGCAGAGGATTATGATCTGACTCTGCCTTAATGTGCTTCTCATACAAATGAGTATGGAATGTATTGCATCCAGATACTATTACGAACATTTATTTCTTCTGTCTGAGCTTATGTAGTTTGTGTAGTAGTCAGTAATCTAGATGCATATGCATTTTGTAGCCTTCCTGTAGTAGAGTTGGTCTAGTCCTTTCTGGACTGCATCAACATGTAATGTGGTCAGTAAAGTTACATTATAATATATCAATGGTGGTGAAGTGATCACTGAATTCCTGAATAATTCAAACTTGGCTTAATCCCCCACAAAGACTGTACTGTGTTACATTCTAGCAGCTTTCTTAGAGGCACCGTTATCTCTGGAAATGTGGTACAGACTCTGATTGATATTGTATCTTTCTGAAGATTGACTTGAGAAAGGATTTAGCTGTAGGTGTTTGAATGTTTACAATGGTAAGTGCTTTATCAGAATCTGGATATAGACCATTTGAAAGTAGATATGTTTCAAGGGTGTGACGTCTATTATTCCTTTGACTTTACTGAGTGTCGGACTTGTCTTAATCTAAAATCTTTATGAAACAACTATGCAGCTCTTGCCTTGTAGTACCATAGAGAAGAATGTCATCAATACTATTGGTGATACCTTCCAATCTTTTCCAAACCTATATATAAATAGTCACAAAAATTGCAATCAAAACATTTAAACATCCCCATTTTATTATTATTTATCAAAATTGGGGATCTTAATTTGGCTTAGAAAAAAATTTTTGAAACCTTTCCCTCTTTTTTGAACAAAAAGAGGGAACTCTCCCACTATTTCTTTAAGATCAGGGTTGCTATCAAATATTTTCTAGTTGTTAGACATGATTTTTCTGATTGCCAATCCATCAGTACTATTACTAATCAACATAGAAGTTCTAAAATATTTGGTAATTGATTTGGGAACACGATTTATTGCTTCTTCTTTTATTTTAGAGACTTCAATAAAAATTTAATTTAGTAATTTTCCAGGATAGCCCCTGCTTGCAAAACTACCTATTATATTTTTACTCTCCTGTAAAAAATCATCTTTCATAGTAAGTGTATTGGCTCTTAGCAACTGACCTCTGACAATGTTATTTTTCATCTTTTTAGAATGCATACTAGTGTAGTACTAAAAATGAATATCAAAATTATTGTGAACTTGACAGTTTCATATCTTCATCTTTCATATCTTGAAGACTCATATGCCTATGGAATAAACCACCACTCAGTTAAACTCAGCCCATCAGTCCATACTTTTAGGAAGGAGATGGACATTAGTAAACTGCAAAATAAGATCCATGCATCAGCTGCTCAGTGGCCAATAGGCTTTGCTTGTTCATTTGACAAATGAACATGTGACACTACAATACAGCAAGATAAAGAGCAGGCTGAAATATTAAATTTCATTCTCCCATACTCAACAGAAAAAGTAAAAGAAAAAAAAACATAACTAGAGTTTTAATTCTGACACAATTTCAGCTCCACACAGTGGAAGAATATAATTAACAGCCAAGAATGACACAAGGAGGCACTGAATATACAAGCTTCTGCACTAAGCCTTTACTGCAAAATGTCTGAAGACCCAGCCTAGTCACATGATCCCCCAGAGTATTTGCATTATATAAATGTACAGTATGTCTCACATACATAATATGTGACACTCAAATACATTATGTGACGTAACTGGAATGGGAAAGTGACAAACACATTGCATAAAGCATATTTATGCAATCCTGTTTCAGCAACATTCTCATATCCCATATCTATACTAATTTCATGGGTAAGCTGCCTTCAGTTGCTCTGTGACTTCCATGTGTATGTGTCAGTTTCTGAGATAACACCTCCCTTATTTTTGATGTTTTTTTTTTTGGTGAGGGTATTTAGTTCTTTTTTTTGTAGACTGATAATTGTTATTTTGATGCCTAACTCTGACAATGGGAATCCCAGGATAATTTCACTCATTGTCCTATTACTCACTTTTTGGTTTTCATACACTCTTTTTAGAAATGTCACTTTCTACTTTCTTCCTTCATTGCTACAACAAAGTTTTGGCATATTTAGAATAGATATGCTGTCACAACAACCTATTGTGATTATTCCCAGCTCACCTAAAACCAAGTTCTGTACCTTTCACTTAGGTTCACTGGATCATAGGTTCATAGGTATTTAATAGGCTAGTAACCACAACGACCTTTTTAAGCCTAGCCATGCATCTAAAATCTCTGACATGTTCCGATACCCTTGATAAGTGTAAGCATGGGCCTGGAAGATGAACCATTTACAGGTTACCTGTTTGTATTAGAGACACAGGTGCCAAACCAGGGATGAATTTCCAGTTTCCCATCCAGTTGTCCAAGTTGCACTTGAATTGTGTTAGGGAGGAACTCTGCTTCACATGGATAGGGAGCCTGTTCCATAGATGGGGTAGTCTCTGGGATATATACCTATCTTTCCAGCAGGTCCTATTTATATCACAGACAAGGTTTAAGTCTTTAGAATGGGTAATTCTGGCTGCTTGTTTTTTGGATATGCAGGAGGTCCATTAGAGTGGGATCTGACAATGCCCTGTATACGAGGCATAAATCTCCCCTCAAAAGCCTGTAGGAGACAGAATACAGGGATAGGGCCTTGAGGCAGTCTGCATAGGACACAGGACTTACTAAAACTAATTGCTTTCACTATCCTTCATAGTCACTGATCAAAGCTACTAAAACAATGACTACTGTCTTCTCATTCTTTCTTCTACAAGCAGGCAGTATTGAACTAAATCCTGGTCCAAAGACTTCAACAGTTAGACAGACTGGATGCCAACATTTATTATCAGTAGCTTGTAATATTTCTAACAAATGGTCTCATTTTGAAAAATGGACGTCATCATCATCATCATCAGCCCCCTTTTTCCCATTTTTCTGTTAACTTTGTTTTTCGTATTAACTGTCGCCATCTCTCTCAATTCACAGATGGTCTTCAAAGGCACTAGAACTAACCCTTCAACAGGCCTCAGCTCCATACTAGATGTACTTTTGGCAAACTTTCCAGATAGGCTTCTTTCCATAAATACACTCCCTGATTCAATGAATGACCACAACCAGATTTTCTCTACTTAATCACTAAAAGCACCCATATTTCCACATAGGTTTTCCTTCTTTAGGAGCAACACTGAAGTTTCAAAAGAAGCATTATTACCAGAGCTCCTACAAATAGATTGGAAAAGTTTAATTCAAATGCACTGACCCCAGCTAAACCTTATCTGTATTTGTTACTCCCATTTCTCTAGCAAAAGACAAGGTGAACTTTTTGGAAAATCTGAAAATAAAGGAGACTTAACCCCATGGCTTTCTAAGGATAGAACTTATCTAATTAAGGCAAGAGATCAAGCATAGCGTAAATGGAAGACTGACCATAACAATACAAAACATAGCACCTTTCTTCAGTTTAGAAGGCAAGTAAGAATACATTGTAATGATGTCTAAACTAAACAGGGATGAAAACAACAAACCAAAAACTAAGGACAACTCAAGAAATTTTGGCAAGGAATCAGATAGAAAAAAATAAATTATTCCCAGGAATGCAGCAAAATCCAAATAACCACAGTCTGTACATAAAAAAAAAATCACTATAGTACCCCACACTGTAATATATTGTTTACAATCACTAAGCCCACAACTCCCATATTTCCTTTGCACAACTATTTGACTATCAGCCTTCTGTTTTTAAAGTCATCAGCAAAATAAGGGTGAAAGAACTGCTGGATGACATCGAATGCAATTATAACCCCAACTTTCTCACAATCCATCCTAAAATTCTACAGCTACATAGCGCAGTACTCTGCAAACCTCTCAACCGTAGACTTGACCTTTGTCTTACTATTAATTTCATTCTGTACAGCTTTAAGCATGCCTTCGTAATACCACTTCCCAAGGTCCCGCATACAAGGGAATCCACTGACTATTGTCCTATTGACAGTCTCTTTTCCCTCACTAAGAATCTAGAGAAAATCATCTCTGAACTGATCTTGAAATACATTATAAAATGTGATGTTCCTACTGACTATCAACATGGCTCCTATTCCATCTATAGCACCTGTATAGCTTACACACTTTCAGATCATATATACTCTAATATGGATGATGGTCTACTTATAGACACATTTTCTTAGACCTTGAAAGAGCATTTGAGTTGGTTGACCACATTGTTCTCTTACAAAAAGTAATCTCCAGTGGTATCTTTCTTAATGTTACTTTCTGGTTTAAAAAACTAACCGAAAGACAAAACCTTGATGATACTTGGCTGAAATCACTTTCCTGAAACAAATACACGTGCAAGTAGAGTTTCTTCAGTGTGTGTTTGGCGGACACTTCCATTTTCATTACTTCTAACTTACAAGCATCACCCTGTACTTAACTGTATACTTTATGCAGATGATGATGATATCATTACTAGACCAGGGAAAACTCAAAAAGCCATCTCAAACTCTACATAAAGTGAATATGCTTTACTCTGGAAGTCACCACAAACATGTTAAGTGTCAACACCAATAAAACTACAGTCATGTGATATGGACTACTCACAGACTGGAAGGCACTAGGGCTGCCACCTTTACAGATAACGAAAGTTAAGCAGTTTTGCATAAATGTGAACTTTTGCAGGTGAAACTATATCCACAGATGCAAAGGAGTGGAATAATTATTTTTCTTTTGCCAAAATAAAAGGTTACTGTTATAGAATTTGAGTTGTCTCTTCTGTTTTATTTCATACTAACATGCTTTAGATACAAAATAATTGTTTTATGCAACCATTAAGAGAAAATTAGAAAATGATTCTGTCCTGAAATCTCAAGACATTTGTCATTTTTCATGTCTTTATGCAGGGCATAACTGCTTAATGAGGAACTCTCTTGCATTAAGAGAGACAAACAGTATCTCAAAAAGGACTAATATCCTAATAGTCACAAATCCCTGCTCTAAACCTCTTCCCTACATGACTAGTGAAAAGTATCTGGGAATTGTACAGGTTCATGCACTTTTCTCTGCTCGAAACTAGAGACTCATTTCAGAAAACTTCTGGCCCAACTAACAGTTTCATATTCTATTTCCAATCTTTTAACCCTTGAAGTCAGGCATTCTTTTGCCATTAACGTCTTGATATTTAGGCTGAATATAGACTAACCATAGTTTACATGTTTTCAGCCAGAAACATTAATCTTCCACAAAGTGTAGAAAACAAAATCCTTCACTTTATATCCCTTGCTAACACCAAAAAAAAAGACATCATTGCACAACTAAAGATAAATGATTGCTATCTCCACCAGAGCCTCACTACTCGTGAGTACCCTCACGTTTAAACATATCAGCACCAGTTACTGTCCACTACTGGATTAAGATTTACACAATTAAGAGCAGCCCTGCATCTTTGGAAGATCTGCTTTTTTAAGTGATGAGTCCTTTCAAGCTAAATAACACTGAAAAAGATTTTTCCATGCTCAAATCTTTGAACTGGAACACTATACTTTAAAATACTCATTGACTTGATAAATATTGATAGATTCAAGAAATAGCTTAAGGATTACTTGACAAAGAAAATGAATGTAATTGCTTCAGAGATACAGGCTGACCATAAAGCTGATTACATAATTGGTCATTTTCACCAACTACAGACCTCTGCTGGACTGTACTCAGCACAAAAGTCTATGTAGTGGCATAGTATAGCTTGGGTGGAGTGAAGGGATCACCCACCACAGGTGACAGATTTTAGAGGGCAAGATCGCTATTCACAGCTGCTGATGGGATATTACTGTAGTACCAACATTCAGAAATGAATGCAGATGCTGTAATTACAGTAAGGCCTGAGGTGGTTGTATTGTAACTGTAGCAAACTACTAGCTGCAATGCATATACACACTTTGCCACAGTTTCAAACAGAAGAGCTAGATTTTTTTTCTTTGCGCTCTTCAACTTAGATTTGCAGGGGTGCCAGACTGGGGAACAGTACCAGGTTCTAGATGAGCGAGCTATAGCTCTGTGTAGGGTGCCAGATGGAGTGCAATTTTATCTTTATATATCACTTTGGAGGCTATATACTTTTATACTGTTGCCCGTATTTTTGTTATCAACATTGCACTTACTTGTTTCTGGAATTTATCTGTATACAGCTAAGTTTATTATACTTAATTTAGTTTAGTATGTAGTCACTGAATGCTGATGTATTATCAGCAGTATAGATATGCAGTTACTTGCTACTAGAATTTATATTCAACTTAAGTTTGATATTCTTAACTTAATTTACGCTGTAGTCACAGGATGTTAGAGTAGTATGTACAGTCAGTCTTGTTAAAGGTTGCATTACTTTCCTTTGCTAATCTGTTAGAATCTACTCTCTACCTTCAAAACCTAGCCTGTTTTGTTTTACTGCATTGTAATGAATCGCTGCTCAATTATGAATTGGATTCATGTTTAAACTATTGTTCTCCTCCAAAATATATTTTTTATTTATTTATTTTATTTCCATTTGTTGACCAGGATAGTCCAAATGAGCTTTCATGTTCCTTTTCAATAAAGTCCCAAGTAGAAAAGCTGCGCAATAATATATAAACTAGATAATCTAGTGTTTGTTAAGCATCTATGATAATTAGTTGAATATTTCATAGCAAAAAGCATATAGTGTTACATAGGATATGAGACGTCTTCAGGCTTTTCCCAGTTAGGGGTTGCCACAGCAGAACTCCGGTCCACTAATGATTGGCAGTAGATTTTTATGGTGCCGAGTTGCCAGCCTGATGCCCAACCTTCAACAAAGGCACGCCAATTCACGCATGTCTTTCGAACACCACTCGACCGTGGGGAGGACATGCAGACTCCACACACAAGGCACTCCAGCCGAGAATCGAACAAGAGTACCTCTTGCTGTGAGGTGACAACGCTACCACTGCGGCTTTTTAGTGTTACATAGAATATACATAATACAAAATAAGCTGGAACAGCTAACATCAAAATATACTTTAAGTATGGCATTTCACTGAGATACATGATTATTCAGAAAGACAGTATATTTCTGTTGTCACCTTCAAAGTTCAATATGAATCCATCTATGTGAAGTGTAGATTAGTTATTTTTCTGTTTCAGTGTTGTCACATTTGACCCAAGTACTTGCTTAAAATTGTCCTTAGCCAAGCCACCTATCTGGTTAGCAAAAAAAAAAAAATCAAATAACATACTTTGTTTTCTAGGAACAGTAGCATTTAAAAATCACCATCCCACATAAACTGAGTTACAAAAAAGTAAACGAAATCAAATGGTAAGAGACTGTTTAACAAAAAAATAGTTCACATTAGCAAAAGACATGAGAGTCTCTGTGATTTATTATTTATATTGAAGATAATGCTGCCCTCTGCTGGCCACAATATCAATTTCATTCTTCCTGAAATTTTCTGTAAACATGAAAAGGCAGAAATCTAGGAAAAGGACAATAAAGAGTGATATAGTGGAACAGAAAAATGCCTTATTTTATTTTATTTGTTTTATGTTTATTTGATGTGCAGTGTGCACAACACGGGATGAGCAAACACAATTTAAACTAATGGTGCAATCTGTTTTTGTAAACTAGTTTCTCTACTGCTGTGTGTATAAGAATATTAAACATGTTAGTGGCAAATTATGTACCTTGTTTTACTCAACATATTTAGTGGCTACTTCTCTCTTTATTACACACACACACACACACACACACACACACACACACACACACACACACACACACACACACACACACATCTATCTATCTACACACACACACACACATATATATGAAATACACACTACTGGCAAACAAACAAACAAATACATGAAGGTTTTCATGAAGGACTCCAAGGCGGACTGGATAGTTTAGCGCTTTCATTCTTTATTGATTACAGAACATCTTCAGAACTATTAAACACACGCCATTGTAGGACAACAAGTACTAAAAAACAGCTACAAACAATGCATTTTGATATAAGGAATAGAAATGGCCATTGGGTATCAAGCATTCATAGATTCGGCCAGTAGTAGGGCTATTATCAGACAGTGAACTTGGGACATATAGAGCTATGATAGGTGGCTAGGATTAGCCAATAAGTCAATAGTAATAATGTGTTCGTCTAATGTTTAATACATACAAAAAGTACTGGAATAGAGCTACAAAACATGTTTTTTGATATGAGGAATGGGATGGACCAATGGGTATCAAACATTCATATGTTAGACCAATAGTTATGCTGTTATAAGTGGACTGCAAACATTGGAAATGCAGTGCAATGATAGGAGGCATGGTCTAGCCAATAAGATAACAACCATGTCATAATGGTCCAATGACAAGATGGAAGTGACAATGATTTGTCCAATGAAAACGATGTGTTTTTCATGCAACAAACGGCTGTGTTCAGATGAGCCATCGTGGGGCATGTTAGATATTTTCATTTAACTTTAGTCCTGCTTGCTGTCCCCCATGAACTCCTAAATGTGATCTACGATCTGAAACCTGAAGCCAGTGAACTCTCGGTAAGGGAGGCCGTGTCTCCCCCTTGTGTTACTGTTCTCTGCTCTTCGGATCACTGCAGGATGCTTTTTAAATGCAAACAGAGGGGCATATGATTGTTTTTACCTATGTAAAAGGAAGAAACAAAAACAAAAAAACAACTATTGCTGTATCCAGGACTGTATGCAAGCTTCTGAGCCCCCACAAGCTTTCTGTGTTGGAGGGAAGCCTTCTAGCTTATCAGTGGGAGTGGTAAGCACTAGGTAACCTATCTACCACATAAGGAGTGGTTCTGGCCCAGAAATTGTAGTTATTGGCCGTTTGGGCAGTTTTTCCATCTCTCTCAACTTTCTGATTTAAAAGCCCACATTTGCACTTGTTTCCCCCCTTTCCTGTAACTAGTTTAGTCCAGATACAGATTCTTAATTTAGCACTTGAATTTGCTTATTCGTGATCAGCACTTGTTCAGAACTTGTAAGCACTAAATAACCTACTAATTATGACAGCACTCAACCTTCCTCATTACATAGAGGAAAACAGTTTTGGTACGTACTTTCCTCACTTGCTTAGAGAAAAACAGCTCTTGTACTCACTTTCCTCACTTATCTAGAGGAAAATATTTTTTTATTCAGGCATGTTGAATAATATTGGGCGGCGCAGTGGTGCAACGGTTAATGCTGTCGCCTCACAGTAAGAGGCTCTCCGGTTCGATTCTCAGCTGGGGTGCCTTCTGTGTGGAGTTTGCATGTTCTCCCTGCATTCACGTGGGTTTCCTCCGGGTACTCCGGTTTCCTCCCACATTCTAAAAGCATGCTTCTGGAGCATTTCTCCCCGGGCCTCCACTGAAAACAGGATCTGTTGAACCTAGTCGGACTTTCCCGGTCAACAAATGTTAAATAAAAATAAATAAAAATAAAATAAATAAAAATAAATGTCCAAGGGTCAGCTTCCAGTGTTCTCTCAAGTCTATCTGATGAATCTGGGCATCTTGGGGCAATGTAGAAATTGCCTTATGTACACAGACAACCCTCTCCTCCTACCACCCAACACTACAACCTGTGAGAGATACACTTATCTAGCCAAACTGGAGGTAAAGCTCTCTCCAATCAAGACTGAACTTGACAGTCAAGAGGAGAAGGTAAACACTTGCACCACACCACACTCATCACGTAGTCTCACTAAATCTATACCACCAAAATCCACACATAGAAACACAAAAACATTTGCGGAGGCTCTCAATAATAATATGCTCAAGCAACAGAGACCTCCAAAGCAGAAATGTAAGCAACCTCCACCCCCCCAACACAACCCAAATGACACATAGCCCAAAGACTCAGTGTGCCACTCAACCACAGCCAATAAGGCAAAACAACGTACCCAACACACTAGTCATAGGTGACTCTATAGTCAGGCACACTGATGTCCCACATCAGGCTAAACAAGGAGAAGGTTAGTATCAGCTAACTGTTGGGTGCCAGGATCCACCACATATCCCACGCACTCAGGTCACTCCACAACAAGTACAAATATGACTCTGTCATTGTCCATGTTGGTGTGAACAACCTAAGACATACCTTCCTGGACTACATGAAAAGAGACATGGAAGAACTCTCTGATCTTGTAGCCCAGTAAGGTATGACCCTAGCCCTGAGTAGCATTCTGCCACCACCCAGAATGATGCCGCAGTACAAAGACAAAATGATTGACTTCAACAATTGGCTAAGCTTCTGGTGCCATTCTAAAGGGATCCAGTATCTGTTTGCCTGGGATGACATGGTCGACAGACCACGATGCTTTGCCAGAGATGCCTGCACCTGTCACCTTTGGGATTCTGGATACTGGCTAAGGCTCTTGCCACCCCTATAGTGCCTTTTTCAGGCAAGGTTCAAATGACAAATTCACCACAGTAACAGGTACAAGCAAGCAAAATCTGAGGGTAATTCTACTCAATGCTAGAAGTCTAAACCTCAAAATGCATTCACTCGAGGCACTCCTTAAAATGGAGAACATCGACATCTGTGGAGTGACAGAGACCTGGTTCAAGGCTCCAGAGAGCACCCTTGTATTACCAGGCTATAATTCATACCACACCTTTTGGCCACCTAACCTGGACCGAAACACTAAAGGTGGAGGCGTGTCCATATTCATTAAGGATATCCACACTCCAGGCTAGTTGCACAGCATAATGCATCCGAGATTATCCAAGTGCAACTAACTCTGGGCAAGACCGCAGTCCAAATTGTAACTTGCTACAGATCCCCCACCATGCTCCAGGATTCCCACTTCTCATTTCTTGATACACTGTAAAATATTAGGGTGCAATCCAACACCCTAATAATGGGCAAATTCAACTACCCTACCATTAATTTGGAAAACTACTCATGTACCAACTCTTTTGCTCAACGTTTTCTGGAATTCATAAATTTCAACGCCTTGGATCAAATTATCCACACCTTCACCAGGGGCAACAATATCCTAGACCTGGTCATTACCAACATGGGCAACCGGTGTTCCACACCAGAGGTCAGTTTCTTGTTTGTCAGATCTGACCACATGCTAATCAGCCTAGAAATCCACATCCCGCCCCCACCCCCCATTAAGGAAACCACTGTAAAAAATTTCTCCAAAGCTAACTTCACGCTTCTTAAGACAGAAGTGGTAAACTTTACAACACCCATGCAGACAGGCAATAGAGGTATGACTGCTGAATCCTACACAAATGCACTTTATAAGCACTTACACGAGTGCATGGATCATGCTATCCCTAACAGAATCAAGATGCTATCCTCCAAAAAAAGGAAACCAATCTGGTGGTCCCCTGCCATAAACAAACTACAACAGAAGAAAGAAACTGTTGCAAAAAAGAGTAAAATTGCATGACTAGAAGAACTCCCTAGTCAGCCTCAGTAAGAAGCTGAGATCCCTCATAAAATCCTCCAAAGCTAGTTATGAAAACAAAATTGCTACTGATTCTAAAGACAACCACAAAGCATTCTATAGCTATGTCAAGAATCTCAATGGCAACACTCATATCTGCTCTGAGTTACAGCACAATGGCACTAAATATACAGAACCAACTGATATTGCCAACATCCTGGCAGATAGGTTCAGTTCTAACTTTACCCCCCCTCCCCCTAAAGGGCCCATCCCTATACTGGAAGAATGCAAAGTTCCTGTAATCATGGCTACACAGGTAAAATCCACAGTCTCCAATGCCAAGAACACAGCATCCATGGGACCTGACAACATCCCAGGCTGCGTTCTACATGAACTACAGAATAAACTGGCAACCCACCTATGCACCATGTTCAGTCATAACTTCACCACAGGCTTTGTGCCCACTGAATGGCACACAGTGATGGTTATCCCACTCCACAAAGGGGGAGTCACCATGGACCTCGGAAACTACTGCCCCATTAGACTGACGAGCCTGGTCTGCAAGGCCATGGAACGTATCATCATGGAACTTATAAACAAAGACATTGGTAATCTCCAAACTCTGGACCCCACACAGTTCGGGCTTGTAAAAGAAAGATCATGTCTCCTAAACCTGATTGACTTCTTTGAAGCAGTCACCAAAGCCGTAGATGAGGGTAAGGTGGTTCACACAGCCTATCTATATCTTGCCAAGGCTTTTGACACCATCCCCCACTCTGGAATTATAGATAAACTCACTAAACTAGGTATAAATCCCTATGGGCTATTTTCTATTTCTTTCATTTCTCTGACATAAAACCTGCTTTTGTGTGGTTTTGCGTGCTGGGCAGTACCGGTTAGCTAGGGTATAACTATTCCCAGCTCCACAAAGTCTACTCTTCAATTTTTCCCTTGGAACTAGACAAACTTTCAACTTAAGCACTCAAACCATTCACTTCTCATACTGGCACTTGCTCAAAACTCATAGCAAGCACTAATAAACCTTAGCACTAGACCCCCCCCCCTATACGGTAGAGAAGGACAATGCTCTCCATTCGACCTTACCAGCCAATCAGTAAAACAGTTCACTGTACATATCCAGGCATGTCCAAAGGGCAGTTTCAGGTGTACTCTCTGGTCCAACTGGTGAATCTGGGCACTTTGAGGCCATGTTACAATTGCCTCATGTACACAGACAACCCTCTCCTCCTTCCACCAAACACTAATACATGCGAGAGATGCAATTATACAGCCAAACTGAAGGCTAAGCTCTCTCAACCCAAGACTGGACCAGGCAGTCAAGAAGAGAAGGGAATTACTTGCATCACACCACCAGTCTCACATAGACCTATGAAACCAGTACTGGCAAAAACACACATAAATACATGAAAACATACTCGGTGGCTCTAAATAAAAATCTGCAGAAGCAACAGAAACCTCCAAAGCAGACATCCAAGCAACCTCCACTCCCCAACACAAACCATGAAACACATACTTCACAAAACCAGTGTGCCAGACAATCACAGCCCTTAAGGCAAAATAACATACCCAACACACTAGTAATAGGTGACTCTATAATCAGGCACACTGACATCCCACTCACTAAGCTGAACAAGGAGAAGGTTACTATTAGCTGCCTGTTGGGTGCCAGGATCCACAAGCACTCAGGTCACTCCAGAACAAGTACAAATATGACTCTGTCATTGTCCATGTTGGTGTGAATGACCTGAGCCGTACCTCCCTGAACTTCATGAAAAGAGACATGGAGGAGCTCTCTGATCACGTAGCCCAGGCCGGTATGACCCTGACCCTGAGTAGAATCCTGCCCTCACCAAGAATGATACCACAGTATAGAGAAAAAATGATCAATTTCAACAATTGGCTAAGTTTTTGGTGTCATTCAAAGGGGATCCAGTGTCTGTCAGCCTGGGATTACATGCTCGACAAGCCACGCTGCTTTGCTAGAGATGGCTTGCACCTGTCACCCTTAGGCTTTCAAATACTGGCCAAGGCTCTTGCCATCCCCATAGTGCCTTTTTTAGGCAAGGCTCAAAAGACAAACCCACCACTGTAAATAGCACAAGTAACAAAAAACTGAGGGTAGTGCTACTCAATACCAGAAGTCTAAACCTCAAAATGCACGCACTTGAGGCACTCCTCAGTATGGAGAAAATAGATATATGTGCAGTAACAGAAACCCGGTTTAAGGCTCCGGAGAGCACCCCAGCACTTCCAGGCTACAACTCATACCATACATTTCGGCCACAAAACCCGAACTGAAATACAAAAGGTGGGGGAGTATCCATGTTCATCAAGGATACCCACACCTCCAGGTTAGTGGCACAGCACAATGCTTCAGAAATCATCCACGTGTAACTAACAATGGGAAAAACTGCTTTTCAAATTATAGCTTGCTACAGATCACCCACCATGTCCCAGGACCCCCACTCTGCATTCCTGGAAACACTGGGAAACATAAAGGTCCTACCAAACACCCTGATATTGGGTGATTTCAATTACCCAAACATTAACTGGAAGAACTACTCAAGTACAAACTCCCTTGCCCAACATTTCCTAGAATTTATAAACTCAAACACCCTGGATCAACTGGTCAACACTCTCACCAGAGGTGACAACATATTGGATCTGGTCATCACCAACATGGGAGACTGGTGTTCCACACCGGAGGTCATCCCCTCGCTGGTTAGATCTGACCATAAACTAATCACTCTGGATATCCACATTCCACCACCACCCCTGGTCAAAGAAACCACAGTGAAGAACTTTTCAAAAGCAAACTTCACGTTACTTAAGACCGAGGTGGGAAGTTTCAAACCCCCCATGCTAAAGGATAATGCTGTCCAAGCTGCAAAATCCTTTACTAATGCACTCTATGGGCATCTACAAGAATGCATGGATCTTGCTATCCCAAACAAAACCAAGACTCACTCCTTCAAGAAAAGGAAACCAGTCTGGTGGACCCCTGCCATAAACAAGCTATACGATAGAAGGAGGAAACTAGTGCAGAAAAGAGTAAAATCCCAAGAAGGGAAGACATCCCTGATCAGTATCAGCAAGAAGCTACTTTCCCTCATAAAATCATCCAAGGCTAGCTAGTTATACCTATCCTTTTATTGTGTATACCTCTGAAGAGTCACAGGACGTTTTAAGAACTGCTAGAACTGTTATATGTTACATGGGTCTCTTTCAAATTGCTCGTTTTTTCATCTGAACTGAATGTTTTTTCTCCTAATCATTAATGTAACTACTCTTAGGAAGTATTACTACAGCTTTTTAACTATTTTGCAGAAGTACAGTATTATCTAATCTCAACTGTGTAACTTAAGTCCTTTAATGAGATATTACATTTTTAACATCCTCTCTCTCTTACCTCTTCGCATTCCTAGCAACCTATCCACGGCCTTCCTCTACTGAACATACCTGGCCTCTAAGGACCTCCTGAATTACCTCAGGCTTTGGCCATTTTGGACCGTCTGTCTCTACTACTACCCCACTGAATTTTTCACCTGCTACTACAATTAATTAACAAAGTATGTTTGCACATTTGGCTCATCCTGAATGAAATTGCTTGTTCATTGGCTTGTACATATTGTTTTGCCTCTGAATCAGGTACTCCAGCAGCCAGACTCCTCTCCCGGCCTACTTTCACCTAATAGTCCTATCCCTGTTTCTACCATTTCTTTCATCACCTTTCCATCCCTTGCCTAAGGTACTTTCTGCATCTTACTTTCTGCCCACTAGGTGGCAGTATAACACAGCTTTGTCTCCCCCTCATCTTTAATTTTCTTAGCCCAATACTCTTATCTTTTCTTCTATTTTTCTCACCTATTACCTTACTGATTCTCCCACTAGCCCCTACTTTTCCCTCCTATCTCCTCACCCAGACTGTATTTCCTACCTTGACAAGCTTTTTGGTGCTCCGGCTCTCCTTCTGGACTGATTGGCTACGCTTTCTCCAGTAGTTGTTTCTGCCCGCCGCCCTCCCTACCCCTTATCCCACCCACCCCACGTATCCCTACATTTATACCTAACTAGCCACACCCTACTGCTCTAGCCTATCCCACCTACCAATCTTCATCAACATAACCTCACCTTACCATTGCCCTCCCACCCTCACTACTCTCTTGTAGATTAACCCTGTCAAACTCCCATAGCCTTCTACCTCACAGCATTTTACTTTCCCTATATTAACTACCTCTACTATCAGATCCTTGCTCCTCACCTCAACATGCCATCTAAAATCATCAAACCCCATTACATGAACAGTATAACTAGAAACATCCTAGGTAAACTGTCACTCCTACTTATTTTTCACTAGCTGTCTCACTACCTTACATCCTTACATCTTTTGAAGACAAATCCATAAACCACATTCACTACCCTCATAAGCAAACAGCCTCTAATCATTCTACAGTGACACTATCTCACTCAAATATTACATCCATCCCTTCCTATCTCCTGCCAAATATCATCGACTCTAGCATATTAAACTATATACCCTCTCATCAAAAGAATAAAATACCTTACAAATTTCTCTTTCTTACCACAATTCCAATTTAACCCATCTACTCTAATAGATGGCGACATACATCCAAACCCTGGGCCCAGAGCTACCTCTCTTGATGCCAGACCTACTATTTGTAGCCCCTCCCTCCCATCCCTTACCTCTCAATCTAATGCATTAGTTATAGGACACCTGAACATACAAAGTGTTAACAACAAAGTCACACATCTCCATTCTCTTCTTGATCTTCACTCCTTCGATATTCTCTGTCTTACAGAAACCTGGCTAAAACCCTGCACTAAAGATAATGAAATAATTCCCCCAGGTTATAACATTGTGAGACAAGATCGAAATACCCACAGAGGCGGGGTGTAGCCCTGCTATTTAAGACAAAACTTCACATATCCTTAGTTCCCTATGAACCTCAAGTGGATACCAAGGCTGAACTTCTTTTGGCTAAACTGCAAATTAACCCAAATAAATCAATCTTTATACTCTGTATCTACCTACCCCGAAACAACACTACTATAATCGAAAACATCCTTAGTTGGACATCTTCAAATTACCCTCAAGAAACTATCATATTAGGAGACCTAAACCAAGATTGGTCCTCAATAAACTCAGATAACCCCACCACCCATATTAATCTACATGGCTATTCTCAAATAATTAACACCACTACCAGGATCAACAAACCTAGCAACAAAGAAAGCATACTAGATTGGATTCTAATTAACAAACAACAACAATCCTACCTTGCAGGTACCTTACCTGATAACATTAGTGACCACTACCTAACCTATATCATAAGACTAAAGACTACTATCACTAACAACCCAGCCCTTAAAACCTCACGATATAATAAACACTTTAACCTTATCCTCTTCTTATCTGAACTAAATGCCTGCAACTGGAACCCCTAAAAACTCTCACACTTTCCCGATGCAGTTGAATATTTCAATTCTAGATTCTTATCAATCCTTGACAATCATGCACCAGAACGCACCATCAGAGTTAAAACTAAACCAGCCCCCTGGCTAACTAAAGAAACAAGACAAAAAATGTTACTCAGAAATAAATCCTGGTCTAAATGGAGATCTAGTAAATCTCCTTCAGATCAACTGATCTTTAGGCAACTCAGAAATTCTACCAAAAAAGCAATAATCGGTGACAAAAGAAACTATTATAGTAATCTCCAACAAATTAATACTAATAAACCACAACAATTTTGGGCAACCTTAAATAAGATTATTCACCCTGGTAAGACTACTACTCCCACCCCCTCTGAGTCAGAAAAACACACAACCCTAGAAACTGCCAACACCTTTAACTCCTTCTTTACTGAAACCATTAACTCTCTAGCCTCTCACCTCTCCATAGATAAATCATCCATCCCTGACCCCACTTCTACTAATCTCCCTACCTTTAAACTACAACCTATCTCCACCTCCTTTATCCAAAAATGTCTCCAAAACTCAAACCTTGTACCCCTCTGCCGACAAACTTCCTGCGAATACCTTCAAAAGCAGCATCCATAATAGCCTACCCTGTATCCATCCTTATAAACAGAACTATCAGCGAAGAGTCCATTCCTGATATCTGGAAAATCTCATACATCATCCCCTACATAAAGGTGGCAACTCAATGAGTACTCCAATTATAGACCCATAGCCCTCTTATCACCAATGGCAAAGATTATGGAAAAATGTATACACCATCAACTAATGAATCACCTCACTAAACATAATATTCTGTCCAATTGCCAACATGGTTTTAGGCCTTTTCACAGTACTACCACTGCCCTACTTTCCTTCACTGATCTTATCTTTAAAAATCGCAACAATAACAACCTATCTTCAGCCCTCTTTATAGACCTTTCCAAAGCTTTTGACATGGTCAACCATCCCCTACTCCTACAAATCCTGGAATCTATCTCTCTTGAACCCAAGGCTATCCACTGGTTTGCCTCTTACCTCAGCAATAGAAAGCAGGCTGTCCTCTGGGGTAACAATCTCTCATCTCTGCTACCTATCACTCTTGGTGTTCCACAGGGCTCTATTCTAGGCCCTCTCCTTTTCACTCTATTCATAAATGACCTTCAATTAGCCTTACCCCAAGCAACTTGCATCCAATATGCAGATGACTCCACACTTATCTGCTCATAAAAACTTCCTCTGAGTTACGAACCCTTACTCAAAACGTCTTCAACACAGTCGAGACATGGTTCTTAAAACGCTGTTTACTTTTGAATGCTAAAAAAACCAAACTCCTCCTATTTAAGCCTACTTCTAGGTCCCCCACTAGAATTCTCCATCTCTTCTAACAATGATACTGTTATATCCTCTGATTCTACCACTAAGCTGCTAGGTGTGACTATAGACAACTGCCTTACTTTTGATACTCATATTAACAATACCATTAAAATAGTCAATCGAAAACTGGGCTCCCTCTACAGAATTAAAACATTCTTAACTCCCAATGCTAAAGCTACACTTGCCCACTCTCATCTTATTTCTACTCTCCTCTATGCTTCACCCATCTACACTAACCTCAAGAAGAACAATCTCTCTAAATTAGCTAACACTCTCAATAACATAGCTAGATTTGTCACGGAAACAAATTTAGAACCCATCACTGTCTGAATCTACAACAACTTCACTGGCTAGAATTTCACAACATGCTATTACTCTCTCAACTTACCTTTGTCCATAGAATATTCTACCAACCTAACAATACACCTATCCTCTCTAATCTCTTTACCCCTTATACAAACCTAAATTCCCTTCGGTCCTCTAACAAACCTCTAGTTACTATATGTAAATCTAATAACTCAGCTGGTGACTCCCTTTTCTCCAACACCATTGGTAAGTCTTGGAATCAGCTTCCCACTGAACTCACTTCCATCACATCTCCTATTCTCTTTAAACAAAAACTAAAAACACACTTAAGAAAACACTGGCTGTGCCCCTGTCTCAATCCTGACTAACCATGGCTCAGTAGTCTCTCACCTTTCTATCCTCCCTACTCTAAACCTGCTCTCTACTATTCCAGTCTCATACTTATACACTTTCCTCTCTCTTTTCTTATCTATCATGTTCTTTTTTTTCTCTTACCTCCTACCATATTTTAGTCCAAATCTGATAATTTTAAGTATTACTAAACCAGGACTTAATTTTTTATGTTGAGCACAATACTTACTTATCCTATCAAACTATGTTCCCTTCATTTTGTTTTGTATTGACTGTCTGTACAATTTGTGGAGCTTTTCTCCCCGGGCCTCTGCTGAAAAAGGAGTTGTCTCCAGTTAGACTAGCCCGGTTAACAAATGTTAAATAAAAATAAATAAAAAAATAAAATAGCTTCGAAAGAAAAATTGCCATGGACTCCAAAGATAACCACAAGGCATTCTTTAGCTATGTCAAGAATCTAAGTGGCAATTCTCAGATCTGCTTGGAGTTAGTGCAGAATGGCACAAAATACACTGAACTGACTGATATAGCCAACATCCTGACAGACAGGTTCAGTGCAAACTTCAACCCCCTCTCACCCCCAAAAGGACCCATAACTATACCTGAAGAATGTAGTGCCCCTGAAATCACAGACACTCAGGTTAAAACAGCCCTCTCCAAAGCCAAAAACACAGTATCAGTGGGACTGGATGGTGTCCCAGGCTGCATCCTACACAAGCTCAAAGATGAACTAACCCCTCACCTAAACACACTGTTTAAACTCAGCTTCTCCACAGGCTATATGCCCACAGAGTGGTGCACAGCAATGGTTATTCCACTCCATAAAGGTGGAGTCACAACGGACCCCAGGAACTATCACCCTATAAGCCTGACAAGCTTGGTCTGCATCATCATGGATCTCATTAACAGAGACACTGAAAACCTCAAGACACTGGACCCTACCAGCTTTGTTAAGGGCAGATCATGGCTCCTAAACCTGGTGGACTTCTTTGAGACAGTTACCAAGGCTATAGACGAGGAAAAGGTGGTCCACACAGCCTACCTAGACCTTGCAAAGGCCTTCAACACCATTCCCCACTCAGGTATTATAGACAAGCTCACCAGCCTGAACATAAACCCCTACGTCATGAGATGAGTTGCTAACTGGCTCATGGACAGAGCCCACATGGTAAGAGTTGCAGGAGCTAGGTCTGACTCTAAACTGGTTACAAGTTGCATTCCCCAGGGCTCTGTCCTAGGACCCCTCCTGTTCGACATATACTTCTCAGAGGTACAGGCAAGCACAGGAGGACTATGGCTGACCAAGTTCACAGACGACTGCAAACTAGGAGCTAGAATTGACGCGCTGGCTGACATAGACATCCTCCAAAAGGGTCTCACTGAGATAGATACCTAGGGTCAAAACCATGGCCTCAAGCTAAATGCCAAAAAGTGTATAGTCATCCCCTTTGGAAAAAACAAAGTACCCACAAACTACCACACAGGTGGTAGCCCCCTAAATACGGAAGACGTAATAAGGGATCTGGAGACCCAAGTAGATAATAACCTCTCCTTTGATAATCACATTGCCAAAGTGGTTAGAAAATCCTTCTATGTGGCCCACCTAATCACAAAAGGGTTTGCATCCAGATCAAAAGAGGTCATTGGGCCCCTCTGTGCATCACTCATCAGACCCATCATAGAGTACAATGCCCCATTTGGGATGTACCTTACAAGACACAACTGTAACAACTAGAAAGACCACAGAGGTACCTCAACAAGAGGATCACTGGCCTCAAGCAGATGCCCTATGCAGCTCGACTGAAGAAACTCCAGCTGTACTTGGTTGCATACCGCCTACTCAGAGGTGATCTCTGCCTGACATACAAGGCCATGTCCAACCCAGAATTGATGGACATGCTCCACCTAAAGAAAACCATATTCCCTTGAGCCACATGCTCCAGGGATCTAAACCTCAACACAACAATAAATAGGACGTGCTGGAGGGATAGATTCCTGTCCCAGAGACTTCCCATGCTCTGGAACAAGGTTCCGATATACATTAGGCAGAGCTCCTCACTAACCCTCTTCAAGAGAAACCTTGATGAATGGATGGATAACAGAAAGTTTACCCCGGGGATCACTTCAATAGCTCTGCTGGACAGAGGCACAGGGAACTAATCTAAGGGGGTGGCGAAAGCCAACACATTCCGGTTAGGCTTATATGCCTTCGGGCAGATAGCCTAGTACCTACCTATGAACCTATGTCACAAGATGGGTTGCCAACTGGCTCACTGACAGAACCCACACTGTGAAAGTAGCAGACTCCAAATCTGACTTCAGTCCAATGACAAGTGGAGTACTACAGGGTACAGTCCTGGGCCCTCTCCTGTTTGGTATCTACTTTTCTGAAGTACAGGCTAACACAGAAGGTCTTTGGCTAATGAAGTTCGCAGATGATTGCAAAGTAGGAGGCATAATTGAAAAGATGTGGGCATCCTACAATAGGGCCTTACTGGGACAGATGCCTGGTGTCAAAGCCATGGCCTCAAGTTTAATGCCAAAAAGTGCATTGTCATCCCCTTTGGTAAAAACTCTGTACCCATGAGCTACCACATAGGTGGTAGTCTACTCAACATGGAAAGTATGTTATAAAAGACCTTGGGACACAGGTGGACAGTAGTCTCTCCTTTGATAATCACATCACCACAACAGTCAGGAAATCCTTCTACGTGGCACACCTCATCACAAAAGGTTTCTCATCCAGGAAAAAAGAGGTCATTGTTCCCCTCTACTCATCACTCATTAGACCCATTATAGAGTACAGTGCCCCTTTTGGTATGTACCTCACAAGACATCTACAACAACTGGAAAGGACGCAGAAATACCTCACAAAGAGGATTACTGGCCTCAAACAGATGTCCTATGCAGACCATCTCAAAAAACTCCAACTTTACTCCGTCTACAAAGCTATGTCAAACCCAGAGCTTTTGAGCATGCTCCACTTAAAGAAATCCCAATCCCTCTGGACTACAGGCTCTAGGGACCTAAACCTTGTCACAACAATAAACAGAACATGCTGGAGGTTAGATTCCTGTCACAGAGACTTCCCATACTCTGGAACAAACTAGCTATCTATATCAAACAAAGGTCCTCATTAGCACTCTTCAAGAAAAATCTTGATGATTGGATGGGAAATAGGACATTCACCCCGGGGATCACCTATGTGGCTCTGCTCGACAGGAGCACAGGAAAATAATTTTCTTGGGTGGCAAAAGCCAGGGTACCTTTTTGGCTAAGCTTGTACAGGCCCTAGGGCCGATATACTAGTACCTACCTATGAACACTTCTTTCTTGGATTCATGTCAACTCACAGAAGGAAGTTTCAATGAACATTTTTTGAATTTTATATATTCACTGAAGCTACTTTCAGAGAGTTGACATGAATCCAAGGAAAAAGCGTTAGATAAATAAAGCATTTTAAGTTCTGTCCAATGTCTTTCATTGGAACAGTCTGGACAGTATTAAGAACAGTCACATTTGGATTACAATATTTGGATGTGAAACAGTCTATGCATCTTAGGAACACATTACCCATTCATGTCTTAACCATTTGTCTTGGTTAGTGTGTTGCTGTGGAGCCTTTGAAAAAATGTGATGCTTTGATTGGCTAAGGATCTCATCATTCTTGTCACAAACAGCTGGATATGTCTCTGGTTAGATCTCACAATGGCACTTATTTTCATTTTCATCATGTAGGACACAATTTTTTTTTGTATCACTAGACTAGCTGTCTCCAGCTTTTCTCCTCCATCAGCTTAAAGTGCACTGGTCAGCCTGGTTGATGGTCAGGTAGAGTCTAGGTGGAATATTGTCTGTTGTAAATGCACTACTTATTGGAACCTTTTGCTGTGTGGTCAGTCATTGTAACAAATTCAGACAGAGCAGAATTTAGTTCAAGTTTAGATTCTAACACAGTCATGTTAGTCCTTTTCAGTCTTCCAAGCATTAACTTTGCAGGACTTACTGCTATGGCACTGTGTGGAGAAGCATAGTAAGCTATGGGCTGTGGCACTGGGTGGAGCAGCATGGTAAGACATGGGCTGTGGCACTGTGTGGAGCAGCATGGTAAGAATGGGCTGTGGCACTGTGAAGAGCAGCAAGGTAATACATTGGCTGTGGCACTGTGAGGAGCAGCATGGTAAGACATGGTTGTGGCACTGTGAGGAGCAGCATGGTAAGAATGGGCTGTGGCACTGTGTAGAGCAACATGGAAAGAATGGGCTGTGGCACTGTGTGCAGCAGTATGGTAAGACATGGGCTGTGGCACTGTGTGGAGCAGCATGGTACGAATGGGCTCTGGCACTGTGAGGAGCAGCATGGTAAGAATGGGCTGTGGCTCCGTTTCAAGCAGCATGGTAAGACATAGGCTGTGGCACTGTGTGGAGCAGCATTGTAAGACATGGGCTGTGGCACTGTGTGGAGCAGCATGGTAAGAATGGGCTGTGGCACTGTGTAGAGCAACATGGTAAGAATGGGCTGTGGCACTGTGTGGAGCAGCATGGTAAGACATGGGCTGTGGCACAGTGTGGAGCAGCATGGTACGAATGGGCTCTGGCACAGTGTGGAACAACATGGTAAGACATGCGCTATGGCACTGTGAGGAGCAGCATGGTAAGGCCTGGGCTGTGGCACTGTGTGGAGCAGCATGGTAAGAATGGGCTGTGGCACTGTGTGGGGCAGCATGGTATGGCATGGGCTGTGGCAGTGTGTGGAGCAGCATGGTAAGACATGGACTGTGGCACTGTGTGGAGCAGCATGGTAAGACATGGAAGCTCAGTAAGGATTACATTGTCTGAGAATCATTTTAGCAGTTTGGGCCACTCTTTCAGTAGATTCTGAGTACTTGATGTAGTATGCATGAAGCTATAGTCCTCAGCAAATTGTTGGAACTCTGTAAATATGAACCATGTACCATTATCTGTAACAAGTTTCATATTGATGCCATATCTGGTAAACATGGTCTTGAATCTGGCAATAATTTGTTAGTGAGACGTGGGTGGTGCATACAATATCTTTATATCTCAAATGTAATAGTCCAGTACTACAGGGTAGCTCTTTTCTTTAAACTTGAACAAGTCAGTAGCTATTTTCTGTCAAGGACTCCATGGCAAAGGAGTTGGTTTTCTCCTTTTGGATAGCTTACGTACAATTCACCATACTTTTGTCCATGTTGATGTTGGGCCACCATACAGGCATCTTTACTCTTTGATGATGATTTGTTAGCCCTTGGTGTCCTTTCTGTATTTTCTTTAACTTTTTGTCACATTGTAAAGAGGGTAAAACAATTCTATCTTGTCACAATAGTAAATAATCTTATATGAACAATTGTGCTCTGATTGTGTAGTATTTGTACATCATATGCTTGATTTATGTCCATCATTTAGGTCATCTATACGTTGTATGTTTAAAAACTGTATTCAGCTCATTGTGACAATCAGTAGCTTGATATATCTTTCTTACACTTTTTGTAGTCTGTGCTCAGTTTGCTATAATGCTGTATAAATAGGCAGCGACATCTTTGGTATCTGATTGTATTTGGTTTGGTACTAGATTTCAACACAACACATTGGCCACAATTAATTGTTTTCCAGGCACATGGATTGCTCTGGCACTAACACTTCTCAATCTCATCAGAAGCCTTTGTATCTGAGTGGTATGCTGTTCAAATTGTAGGCATTAATCACTGGAACCAGTAGCTTGTGTTAAGTCTGGATTTGGAAACTGTGTAGTCATAATAATTATCTGGAGAGCTTTTCACATAACCACACATTTACAGGACACTGTTAGTGTTTGTGAGTATTTCTGTTCAACACCAGTTTGCATTCTGGAACAATATGCAACAAGTCTCCATACCTGTCCATCCATATGGAATAAAGCAGCACATAGGCCATAAATGTACTCACAGCTGCTAGTTTTGTAACATCATTGTAAGTGCCTACCAGGGCAAGCATTAGCATTTATTTAATCTTGCTAAAAGCTTGGGCTTGAACATTCCCCACATAACCAGTTACATTTTTTAGTAAATCTATCAGTGGCATAACACTGGGGACAGATCTGGTAAGAAATGTATCATACCTGTGGTGTGATGTAAGTGAACTACACATGCTGGGTCATCCAGCTCCTCTGTGGCTTTCACTTTGCTAGCATCTGGTCTGGGCATGCTCCAACAGGATTAATGCTGTGAATTGAAACACAGGAGCACAGGCTTTCCCAAACAGCATTTTCTTTACCTTGACCAAACAAGAGCACATACTCCATGCCAACAGCATCATCTTCACGCATTTCAGCACATTCACTACAGAAAGGCTAATAAAGTTATAACAAGCAACTGATTGTCACAGGGAGTTATATTTAAGTGTGGGTTCGCATAATGGTTAAGGTCTTCACTTTATAAACAGAAGGGACAGGGCTTGATTCTGACCACAGGTTATTGTCTAGGCTTAAAATGGCTATTCAGGGCAGTTAACAGAGTATTCACCTATGACCCATTCCTTGCTTCACTCTGAAATATTTCTAGTGCTGAGGTCAAATACCAGTCTCTTAAAACAAAACCTCCCAAATCATGTAACAGAAGTTGTTAGTTATTGGCTGCCTGTCTTTAGGGGTATCTGCCAAAACCCACTTAAAGCATCTAATGTGGACAGCAGTCCTGCATCATTCAGGTTGGCTGTAATACCCTCTATGGTTGGTGGAATAAACCTCTCTCTTAAAATTGATTAATTTCATTTTTCAAGTCAACGTATATTCTTACACTGACATTTTTTATAAATACAAGAAAACATGATCACATTATTTAGCTGGTTCATTTAAACTTTTCAGTCACATCATCAGCTTGCATGCATTGGAGTTGTCTCTACTTTGGAGACGATAAGAAATTAACCTCTTCCGGGTGTGGTCAAGGCTTTGGGGGCATGCTTTGGTTTTAACTTTATTTTTAGTAAACAAATTTCACCAAACACATCCACATTAATTTTCTTTATTCTGACAATTAGCCTCAACTCATAAGACATAGTTTTTACTGAGCAGACTCATACCTCTCAACTGTACAGATTTTCACAGAATGTCTAGATTTTTGTCTCATATTTTTGGTCCATTTTTCATAAAATCATGGTTTTCTAGCAAATTTGTGGCAAATCATTAAAGACTGAAGTTAGGAAATAATGACAGAAGTGAGTTTCAGACTTCATATCCTTCAGAAAGGTCATGCTAATGCAAAACCTGTTATTCTATCAACTTAAGTTTGTAAGAGCAATATTTAAAAATGATCTCTATTTTGTGGGCCTTTGTCCCACTTTGATTTATGGCCTTGTCCAGATTTCCTGCTCTAAGAGGTTGAGCGATACGAGCAGACTATTTCTGTACAGATCTTCTAAAATAAACCCAGCGATCATACTTGTGCCCTTCTCTGACGTGGCTAGAAATCTACAAATGCACTTGTGTTTTCCAAGCGGGATCTCCTTTTCTGTTTTGTGCAACTGCTTATAAGCAGTATGTGATACTAAAGTAACATCAGCCCCTATATTACTGTGGTTTCATGAATCGGGAGCTTCACTTGCCGGCCTGATTCAATGTGTAGCACAGCAGTCACTTAAACCAATTGAAATGCTTTTCAAATACCTTTCAAATATTTTTTTCTTAATAGCTACTCCATTTTCTAGCTTAGTTTTATAAACAACATCAAAATATCCATCCTTTTACATTTCTAACACACACTTGCCATATACAGCACACTGCTGTGACTTTGTATGTTATCGGTTTTGCTGTGCAGTTTCCAAGCTTGCATTCAGTCAGCTTCTGCTAGTATCATGCTTTTTAATGAATTTGCCATTTTCTTAGGTTTTTCCTTGTACTCATTATTTATTGTATACTTATTAGTGTTTTGTCTGTTTATTATAGGTTCATAGATAGGTACTAGGCTATCGGCCCTGTGGCCTATATAAGCCTAGCCAAAAAGGTACCCTGGCTTTCGCCACCCAAGAAAATTATTTTCCTGTGCCCCTGTCGAGCAGAGCCACAGAAGTGATCCCCGGGGTGAATTTCCTATTTCCCAGCCAATCGTCAAGATTTTTCTTGAAGAGTGCTAATAAGGAGCTCTGTTTGACATAGATAGGTAGTCTGTTCCAGAGTATGGGAAGTCTCTGGGACAGGAATCTATCCCTCCAGCATGTTCTGTTTATTGTGGTGACAAGGTTTGGGTCCCTACAGCATGTAGCTCGGAGGGATTGGGATTTCTTTAAGTGGAGCATGTCCAACAGCTCTGGGTTTGACATAGCTTTGTATGTTAGGCAGAGATTGCCTCTGAGTAGATGATATGCGACGGAGTAAAGCTGGAGTTTTTTTAGATAGTCTGCATAGGGCATCTGTTTGAGGCCAGTAATCCTCTTTGTGAGGTATTTCTGTGGCCTCTCCAGTTGTTGTAGATGTCTTGTGAGGTTCATACCAAAAGGGGGGCTGTACTCTATAATAGGTCTAATGAATGATGAGTAGAGGGGAACAATGGCCTCTTTCTTTCTAGATGAGAAACCTTTTGTGATGAGGTGTGCCACGTAGAAGGATTTCCTGACCACTGTGGTGATGTGATTATCAAAGGAGAGACTACTGTCCACCTGTGTCCCAAGGTCTCTTATCACACTTTCGGTGTTAAGTAGTCTACCACCTATGTGGTAGTTCATGGGTACAGAGTTTTTACCAAAGGGGATAACAATGCACTTTTTGGCATTGAGCTTCAGGCCATGGCTTTAAACCCAGGCATCTGTCTCAGTAAGGCCCTTTTGTAGGATTTCCACATTGTTAGAAGTTTTGATTATGGCTCCCAGTATGCAGTCATCTGCAAACTTCGTTAGCCAAAGACCTTCTGTGTTAGCCTGTACTTCAGAGAAGCAGATACCAAACAGGAGAGGACACAGGATTGAATACTGTGGTACTCCACTTGTCACTGCTCTGAAGTCAGATTTGGAGTCTGCTACTTTCACAGTGTGGGTTCTGTCCATGAGCCAGTTGGCAACCCATCTTGTGACAAAGGGATTTATACCTAATTTAGTGAGTTTATCTGTAATTCCAGAGTGGGGGATGGTGTTGAAAGCCTTGGCGAGATCTAGATAGGCTGTGTGAACCACCTTACCCTCATCTATGGCTTTGGTGACTGCTTCAAAGAAGTCTATCAGGTTTAGGAGACATGATCTGCCTTTTACAAACCTGAACTGGGTGGAGTGCAGAGTTTGGAGGTTATCAATGTCTTTGTTTATGAGTTCCATGATGATACGTTTCATGGCCTTGCAGACCAGGCTCATCAGGTTAATGGAGCGGTAGATCCCGGGGTCCGTGGTGGCTCCCCCTTTGTGGAGTGGGGTAACTTTCGCTGCGTGCCATTCACTGGGCACAAAGCCTGAGGTGAGGCTATGACTGAACATGGTACTTAGGTGGGGTGCCAGTTCATTCTGTAGTTTGTGTAGAACGCAGCCTGGAATTTTGTCAGGTCCCTTGGATGCTGTGTTCTTGGCTTTGGAGAGTATGTTTTTTACCTGTGCAGTCATGATTACAGGAACTTTGCATTCTTCCGGTATAGAGATGGGCCCTCTAGGGGGTGAGAGGGAGGTAAAGTTAGCACTGAACCTATCTGCCAGGATGTTGGTAATATCAGTTGGTTCTGTATATTTAGTGCCATTGTGCTGTAACTCAGAGCAGATCTGAGTGTTGCCATTGAGATTCTTGACATAGCTATAGAATGCTTTGTGGTTGTCTTTAGAGTCAGTGGCAATATTGTTTTGTAATAAGCTTTATAGGATTTTATGAGGGATCTCAGCTTCTTAGTGAGATCCCTCATTTTACTCTTTTTTGCAACAGTTTCTTTCTTCTGTTGTAGAGTTTGTTTATGCAGGGGACCACCGGATTGGCTTCCTTTTTTGGAGGATAGCATCTTGATTCTGTTAGGGATAGCATGATCCATGCACTTGGTGGGGGTGTGAATAAGTTGATCCAAGGCTTTGGAATTTATGAATTCCAGAAAACGTTGAGCAAAAGAGTTGGTACGAGTCGTTTTCCCAGTTAATGGTGGGGTAGTTGAAATCGCCCCTTATTAGTGTGTTGGGTTGTACCCTAATATTTTCCAGTGTATCAAGAAATGAAGAGTGGGAATCCTGGAGCATGGTTGGGGGTCTGTAGCAAGCTACAATTTGGATTGCGGTCTTGCACAGAGTTAGTTGCACTTGGATAATCTCGGATGCATTATGCTGTGCAACTATCCTGGAGGTGTGGATATCCTTAATGAATATGGACACGCCTTTGCCTTTAGTGCTTCAGTCCGGGTTAGGTGGCCGAAAGGTGTGGTATGAATTATAGCCTGGTAATGCAGGGGTGCTCTCTGGAGCTTTGAACCAGGTCTCTGTCACTGCACAGATGTTGATGTTCTCCATTTTAAGGAGTGCCTCGAGTGAGTACATTTTGAGGCTTAGACTTCTAGCATTGAGTAGCATTATCCTCAGATTTTGCTTGCTTGTACCTGTTACGGCGGTGAATTTGTCATTTGAACCTTGCCTAAAAAAGGCACTATAGGGTTGGCAAGAGCCTTTGCCAGTATCCGGAATCCCAAGGATGACAGGTGCAGGCCATCTCTGGCAAAGCATCGTGGTCTGTCGATCATGTCATCCCAGGCAGTCAAATACTGGATCCCCTTAGAATGACACCAGAAGCTTAGCTAATTGTTGAAGTCAATCATTTTGTCCTTGTACTGTGGTATCATTCTGGGTGATGGCAGGATGCTACTCAGGGATCGGGTCATACCTGCCTGGGCTACAAGATTGGAGTGATCCTCCATGTCTCTTTTCATGTAGTCCAGGGAGGTATGTCTCGGGTCATTCACACCAACATGGACAATGACAGAGTCATATTTGTACTTGTTGGGGAGTGACCTTTGTGCGTGCATTATGTGGCAGATCCTGGCACCTGACAGGCAGCTGACAGTAACTTTCGCATTGTTTAGCCTGGTGAGTCGAACATCAGTGTGCCTGACTATAGCTTCACCTATGACTAGAGTGTTGAGTACGTTATTATTCCTTATGGGCTGTGGTTGAGTGGCACACTGAGATTGTGGGCTATTTGTCATTTAGGTTGTGTTGGGGGGGGGGTGGAATTTGCTTACGTTTCTGCTTTGGAGGTCCCTGTTGCTTGGGCAGGTTTTTACTGAGAGCCTTCACGAATATTGTTGTGTGTTTTGTGTTTCTATGTGTGTGTTTTGGTGGTGTAGGTTTTGAGGGACTATGTGATGAGTGTGGTGTGGTGCAAGTGTTTACCTTCTCCTCTTCACTGTTTAGTCCAGTCTTGGGTGAAGAGAGCTTTGCTTCCAGTTTGATTATATAAGTGCATCTCTCACAGGTTGTAGTATTGGGTGGCAGAAGGAAAGGGTTGTCTGTGTACATGAGGCAATTCCTGCATTGCCCCAAGATGCCCAGATTAATCAGGTAGATAGGAGAACTCACCGGTAGCTGACCCTTAGACATGCCTGGACAGGTGTTTATTTATTAAGTACTAAAAACTGCTTTCCTCTAGACAAGTGAGGAAAGTTGAGTGCTGTAGTAATTTGTAGCTTATTTAGTGCTTACGATGAGTTCTGAACAAGTGCTGAGCTCAAAGAAACAGATTTGAGTGCTGAAACTAAAAAAAACTGGCTAGTTCTAAGAAACAAAATTAAGCTAGAAGGCTTCTCTCCAACACAGAACGGTTTGGGGGTTCAGACGCTTACAAATAGTCCTGGATACAGCAAATCTGTATGTGGACTAGAGTACTTACAGGAAAGGCAGGAAACAAACTTAAGACATTTTTTTTTTCTTTCCAAATACTCTCTGTGTACGCAGTAGGAGTGCCTGAAATCAGAATATGACCTCACTGCCCTCAATTGAGTGAGCAAATGAGATGGGCCCAGAAGGAGTATCCAAATACAAATTTACAAGAGGGGCGTGCAATTTCAAAGCCACCAAATCAAGAACAGGGAGGGGGGTGGGAACTAACTGTAGAGACAGAGAGCCACAATTTTCAGTTCAATTAATATGCAATAAGAAACAAAAACACATAAAATGCAGTACTATATGAAAAAAGTGCAGATAAAAGTGTTCTTAAATTTGCTTATACTTCCAGCTGATTGCAGGCAGATCTTAGCCGGCCAAAGCTCAAGTATTTAGCAGAACAAAAACAAAATGTACCACTTATATTAGTTCTGCCTCTCAAGTAATCTGATTTTTTTTCTAAAGTCAAATTTATTTCTAGCTGTAACCTTTGAGACACTTCAGTATCAACCAGCCCAATTACAATTCTCTTTTGTTTCCCCACAGCTGACCATTACCTGCCCCTAGTACCTCTCTTTGTTCATCGGGTGTACCAGACCTGCCATAGCCTCTCCACTGGGCTCATCTTGACCCACATCTGCAGTCTGTGAGAAGATTGAGGTCACCTGTGCAGCATTGTAGTACTGCCAAGAAAGTGTGCTCTATGCCCCCCTACCAACCAGTGGCAGCCTTGCAAGGGCAGAAATCTCTGGCTTTGAGAGATGTGTGCATGCATGCATGCATGCATGTTTCTTTGTACGCACAACCTCCTGACTAATGCATCACAGAGCTCACCAGGCTCATAATACTTTCTCCTCCCCCAGGTTGTGTGAGCCGATGTTGAATGTTCATGACCCCATCCACCCCCTGTGGCCCCCTGCTCTGCTCCTGACACTAATAAAACATGGGTCAGCTGATGTACAGCCAGTGCTTTATTCCTCTGTAACAAGGGGCCACTCAGTCCCAGCCCAATCACAGTTCTGTCGCTAACCTGTTCATCTTTTGTCTTATCAATCCACAATTTTTAAACAAATCACAAGCACCTGGCAAAAGCTTCAACAGACTCTCCTGTGGCTTGAACACATCTGTGAAGGCATGCCCTTTCATGAATAATATTCTGAGCTTACTTATTACTGACCAGTATGGAGCATTATGGTCCATAGAAAATTAAAGCAGACTCTGAGTGGGTACAAATTCCTTGCCCACAGCATCAAATATTTACCTGGATTTCTTCACTTATCTTTATTTTGTTTGGCTGCAATTTGAAAATGTATGAACCTGTGCCTCTATGATGGTCAGTCAAATGGCTTTGCAAAGATGAATGGTTCTAGTGAGTCAGACTTGGCCATTTTCTTTAACTTATAAGTTATTTCAGGCTAAGATGCTTTTAATTAGTGAAACAAATTTGTTTTGAGGTAAAAGTTATTTTTCAATAAAACAGCTTACTCTGAGCTGTATGATGTCTATTCAGCTTTTTGTTGCAATTGCCTGGACTGAAGGGCAGTTTTCATTCATTTTATAAGAAACAAATCTCATGGGTAAAGTACAGTTGTGTGAGTGAACTTACCATAACAGTAGATGTTCGAATGATCACTGCTGCAGTAGCCTTTGCTATAAGAGTTATATCATGCCAAGGATATAACAGCTGGCCAGCCTTGCAAAGCTTCAGGCACCTTCCATTTATCCAAACTGTTAGGCAGCTCAAGCTGAGCTGGCTAAAAGACATGTTTGGGTGCCAAGCCCTTCAGAACTTTCCTGCCAAAAGAAAGAGGGAGTCTGAGACCTTAAAGGACAATGCTAGGAAAAGTGAAAATAAATAACCACACCCTTACATAAATACATCAAAAAACAAGGGGATGGAGGGAGGGAGTGGCTACTGCAACAGTGATCATTCGAACATCTACTGTTATTGGTAAGTTTACTTATACATCTGTACTGTGTTCATCATATTAATCACTGCTGCAGTAGCCTTTGCTATATGGGTAGATTTCCCTGGCTAACTCCATTTGGGAGGTGGAAGGAGAAGAGTCCCAGAGCTTCTGGAGAATAGGCCTAGCAAAAGCATGAACTAGACCTAGAGAAGGAATCAAATTTATTGTGCTTTGTAAAAGTATGTAAAAAGGACCACGTTGCAGCTTCTAGAATACTTTTTGGATCCAACCCTTTCCAAAAAGCCATAGATGAAGCCATGGTCGTGGTGGAGTGGGTCTTGACTCTTACTGGAATAGTTTTGTTGTAGTGGGTATAACAAAAGATAGTCATTTGGAAATAGTCTGTTTTGACTCAGGCTGTCACTTCTTATCTTCACAAGAAATGATTGATCTGAAGATCTGAAATATTTAGTTCTGTCAATATAGAACCTGAGTTGTCTGTGAATATCTAAGGTACTGAGGATCTTTCTCACTCATTTTTGTGTTCAGGAAAGAAAATGGAGAGATGGATGGTTTGGCTTAAAGCAAACTTGGATACCACTTTAGGCATAAAAGAGGGATTTCTTCTGAAATAAACCCTATCCCTGTGGAAAATGAGATAGGGTTGACTCACCATAAGAGCATGCAACTCAGTCACGTCAGCCAGGTTACCTGGTTCAAATAAAGCAAGTGTTACCTTCTCTAACACAAATTTAAGAACCCAAGGAAGGCCATGGGTTTTCCTGGGAGGGCTCTTAGCAAAATCCCTTTCAAAAACATTTTGACATGAGAATGAACAGAAATAGAAGTATCCATGAACAGGCACGCTGAAATGGCAAATAAATGAACCTTGATAGAAGAGTAAGAAGGCCATAGGGTAGTAACATACATAAATATTGTAAAAGCAGAGAACAACTAGCCCTGAATGGGTGCTAGTTATGATGCTGGAATCAACAAGAAAACCTTTTCCATTTGACAATTTACGATTTTCTAGTAGCAGGTTTTATTGCCCCCGTTAGTACCTGCTGCGCATCCACAGTAAACAGGTGCCTAAAGGGAATTAAGACCCTATTATCCAGGCAGTCAGCTGAAGCTGATTAGTGTTGGGATATATCAAACACCCCTGTTCTTGTGTAATTACATCTAGTCTGTGTGGTAATTGCCCCTGGCCATTTCTAAAAGAAGGTAGAACCACAGTTGCCTGATCCAGAAGGAAACCACCACAGTGATGTTGGAGGATTCCTTCCAAGTCCTTAAAGACTACTGCCCTATGGCTCTCACCTCCATAGTAATGAAGTGCCTAGAAAGGCTGGTTAAGGACCACTTAACATCCAGACTTCTGTCATCCTTGGACCCACTCCAATTTGTGTACAAACCAAATCAATCCGTGGTAGATGCTATTTCACTGGCGCTCCATCTGTTGTTGGACCACCTGAAAAACAACAACAGCTATATGCACGTTATTCACTGATTTCATTTCGGCATTCAGCACAGTCATACCTCAGTAATTGATAGAAAAGCTGACACAACTAGGTGTCAGTACCCCAATGTGCAATTGGATTCTGGACTTCCTTACTGAAAGGCCACAAACAGTATGTGCAGGAAAGAACACCTCAAATAGTAACCTTGAGCACTGGTGCACTGTGTTCTGAGCCCTCTCCTATTCACTCTGCTAATGTATGACTGCACTGCCAAGTACAGCTTCAATCATATAATCAAGTTTGCAGATGATACCACAGCTGTGGATGTCAAAAGCAATAAGGAGGAAACAGCCTATAGAGAAGAGGTGAGACAACTGATAAATTGGTCTGGTAACAAGAATCTAGCACTCTGTAAACACCAAGGAGGTAATCATGGATTTCAGAAAAAAACATAAATATTCCCCACTCACAATCAGTAGGGAAACAGTGGAGAGGGTAAAAAGCACCAAGTTTCTTGGGGTGCACACCTCTGAAGACTTGTCTTGGTCTGTGAACACAAATGCCATTGTCAAGAAATCACAGCAATGCCGACACTTTCTGCAAAGGCTGAGAAGAGCAAATCTACCAGCCCCTGTTCTCACGGCCTTCTACAGGGGCACAATTGAGAGCATCCTGACAAACAGTTTTACAACTTGTTATGGTAACTGCTCTACCACAGACCGCAAGTCCCTCCAAAGAGTGGTGAAAATAGCAGAAAAGATTACCAGGACCACTCTAGGACTTGCACCAGTTTTGCTGTCTCAACAGAGCCAGGAAAATAGTCATGGACTGCACTCACCCTACAAATGTACTGTTCCTGCACCTAACATCTGAGAAGCATTATCATAGCATACATTGCAAAACAGCCAGATTTAGCAGAAGCTTCTAACCCCTGGCCATCAGGCTACTGAACTCCAATAGTAACTTACATCTTGCTTGACATCAGGGATGGCTTGTCATATGTTGAGTGAGAAAGCATGTTTGTGTGCGATAACCTTAAAAGGTCTTAAATACACTGTGCAATTAATCTAATAGAGTATAATCTTATTTCTGTGTAATATCCACTGATGCTTAAACAGCATCCAGGGCAATAAGTAACAGCTCTGAAATTTTTGTGCAATAAATATTGTGTTTCCTTAGACTAGTGCCAACAGAATCCTGTACAATAAGAAGTAGCTGTGGAATGCTGTGCAATAGATACTGTGTCTTTTTAGCTTAGTAAATATCTGTTAATATGTAAAACAGTAAATATTATGTAGTAGGAATGTCAAAATGTAGTAATGTGAATTGTTGTATATGTTAGATGTTTCCACACAGAGTAATTTTGTTCAGTTGTGAATCTGAATGACAGTGAAGTTTACTTTGACTTTGAGCCTTCAGAAGTACCCTGGATGTTAGTGGAAAGGGTGGAAATGCATACAGGAGCATTCCTGTACAAGCAAAAGAAAATGGGCAGAGTTTTGCTAGCTGATTGTTCAGAGGAGGCAAACAGGTCTATTTGAGGAACCCCCAGAGATAGATCAAATCTTGGAATATCCCCTGATTACGTTTCCATTCATGAGGGTCTGCCCTTGTCCTGCTCAGCTTGTCTGCCACACCGTTTTGCTGGGACAGAATGTAGGATGCATATAGAGTGAGATTGTGCTGTGAAGCTATATCTCAAGCTAACATGGCCAGCCTGCGGGGGGTGGGGGGGTGGTACAACCCGATTCTCCTTTACAACCCGATTCTCCTTTGCTTGTTTATATACCACATCACCTAGGCATTGTCTGTTATAACTTGGAGGTCCTGGGGACCAAAGATTATGCAGAGAGTTGAGTGCCTTAATTAGACAAGCATTTATTTTATGTTTATATGATTGCATCTCTCCTTGGTGTCCCACTTGGACGTAACTGCTCCCCAAGCAAAGTCCAAGATGTCTGTGGTAACAGTGCTTTGGAACATGGAGGGAGAAGGAGAGATCTTGATTTAGGCAGTTGTCACCACCAAGTGATTTCTCTTCTGACAAATGCCAGTACTTGGATCTGAAAAGAGAAGAGGTGTTGGTGCTGGGACTAAAAAGACTTCAGATTCCACTGTATTCGTATGTGGAGTCCTGCTAGGGGTATCATGAAAATCATAGAAGCCAAGAGAGTCAGAATCCTGAGGTATTGTCTCCCAGTGACCAAAGTCTGAGTGGAAAACCCTAGAAATATATCTAGATATAGATTTATTTTTTTTCTGTGGAACAAAAGCTCTTTGAATTTTGGTATCTAGTTGAAATCCCAGAAACACAATCTTGTGAGAATGAGTCAAGAAAGACTTTTGACTGTTCTCCTGGAATCCCATCTTGTGTAAGAGATCTCTCACCCAAGAGAAAGGTGCCTGACACTTAAGAAAAGATTCTGCAGTGATAAGCAAGTCATCTAAATTTTGAAAAATGTGGATATCCTGTAGCCTGCAATAAGCTATAACTAGATCTAGACATTTTGTGAACACACTTGGTGCAGTGGATAGTCCAAAGGATAAGGCACAGAACTGATAATGTGATCCAGACACACAAAATCTTAAGAAACACATACAGTCTGGATGAATAGGAATGTGATGATAATCATATTTTACATCTATTATTACCAGGAAATTTGAATGAGGAAGGTGTGGTAACAGATTGTGAACTGACATCATTTTGAATTTGTGCACTACCACAAACAGATTTAGGAAAAAAAGATCCAGAACTAGTCTCCAAGCATTTTCTTTCTTTTTTTGGTACTTAAAACAACCTTGATTAAAATCCTTTTCCCACCTGGGAGGGGGGAACTTGTTCTGTCACTCCCTGGGTAGCATGTGATAAAGGACAGGTGGAAACAAAAAAATTTAGTCTGGAGGATGAGGAATTATCCCCGGAAAGGAGCAATTTCCTCCGACTGACATCTGCAACCTTGATGTCTGATCTTTAGAAACCATTTGTCTGAAACTATCTGTTGTCAAAGAGAATAGCTGAGATTCAGAAATTCTGGAAGAAAAAATGCAGGCTGCCAGGGTGTGAGGGGGGAACAAATTCTCTTAAATAATCATTATGACTTATTGGATTGTCCTGGATTTTGGGAGTTTACAGAATTCTTCTTGGATCCCCTTGTCATTTCTTCTTAAATGTCTGTTTACCTGTATTTTCTTGAGTCTGTTTATTTTGTTTCTTAACAAAATTTGATGAGAAGTTAGAGAATCCCATGAAAAATTTGGAAAAGGAGGGCTGAAAATCCTGGCGATTCCCTGAATCAGCTTACCCCTGTCATCACACTTTTTGATCACCTCTGCAATAGACAGGCCAAAAACTAAATCTTTATCCAGAGGAGAATTTAAAATTTCATTTTTAAAATCATCAGGGAGATTCTGAGAACACAGCCATGCAAACCTACTCAAAACAGTGGCAGTGGCCAAAACGCCTAAAGAAGTATCCACAGATTCATACCCATACTACATACAATGGGTACTAACTTGAACAACAGAAGTAATTAAATTATTTAAAGCAGGTTTTTCCTCTTAAGAAGAAACTGCAGACAAAACATTCCCCATACTTTCATAATTAGTCAGAACAATCTTTAACATATGAGGCTGATAATTCAAAATGCTGAAAATCATAGTTGTAGAAGCATATACTTTCCCCCCATAGGTTCATAGGTAGGTACTAGGCTATCGGCCCAAGGGCCTATGTAAGCCTAGCCAGCAAGGTTCCATAGCGTACACCATCCAAGAAAGTTATTTTCCTGTGCCACTGTCGAGCAGAGACACAGAAATGATCCCCAGGGTGTATTTCCTATTTCCCATCCACTCATCAAGATTTTTCTTGAAGAGTGCTAATGAAGAACTTTGCTTGACATAGATGGGTAGCTTGTTCCAGAGTATAGGAAGTCGCTGGGACAGGAATATATCCCTCCAGCGTGTCCTGTTTATTGTGGTGAAAGGCTTTGCTCCCTAGTGTGTGTAGCTCAGAGGGATTGGGATTTCTTTAGGTGTCCAATAGCTCTGGGTTTGACATAGCTTTATATGTTAGGCAGAGATCACCTCGGAGTAGGTGATATGCTATGGAGTAAAGCTGGAGTTTTTTGAGGCGGTCAGTGTAGGGCATTTGTTTGAGGCCAGTAATCCTCTTTGTGAGGTACTACTGTGACCTTTCCAGCTGCTGCAGATGTCTTATGAGGTACATTCCAAAAGGGGTGTTGTACTCCATAATGGGTCTAATGAGTGACGAGTAGAGGGGAACAATGACCTCTTTTTTCCTGGATGAGCACCCTTTTATGATGAGGTGTGCCATGTAGAAGGACTGTGGCGATGTGACTATCAAAGGAGAGACTACTGTCCACTTGGGTCCCAAGGTCTGTTATCATGCATTCTGTGTTAAGTAGATTGCTGCCTATGTGGTAGTTCATGGGTACAGAGTTTTTACCAAAGGGGATGACACTGCATTTTTATCATTGAGCTTGAGGCTATGGCTCTGACACCAGGCATCTGTCTCAGTGAGGTCCTTCTGTAGGATGTCCACATCATTTGGGGACTTGACTATGGCTCCTAGTTTGCAGTCATCTGCGAACTTCATTAGCCAGAGGCCTTCTGTGTTAGCCTGTACTTCAGAGAAGTAGATACCAAACAGGAGAGTCCCTAGGACGGAACCCTGTGGTACACCACTTGTCACTGCTTTGAGGTCAGATTTGGAGGCTGCAACTTTTACAGTGTGGGTTCTGTCAGTGAGCCAGTTGGCAACCCATCTTTTGATGTAGGGATTTATACCTTGTTTAGTGAGTTTAGTGAGTTTAGCTATAATTCCAGACTCTGTACCCATGAACTACCACATAGGCGGTAGTCTGCTTAACACCAAAAGTATGATAAGAGACCTTGGGACACAAGTGGACAGTAGTCTCTCCTTTGATAATCATATCACCACAGTAGTCAGGAAATCCTTCTACGTGGCACACCTCACCACAAAAGGTTTCTCATCCAGGAAAAAAGAGGTCATTGTTCCCCTCTACTCGTTACTCATTAGACCCATTATAGAGTACAACGCCCCTTTTGGTATGTACCTCACAAAACATCTACAACAACTGGAAAGGCCACAGAAATACCTCACAAATAGGATTACCGACCTCAAACAGATGCCCTATGCAGACCATTTCAAAAAACCTCCAGCTTTACTCCATTGCATATCACCTACTCAGAGGCGATCTCTGCCAAACATACAAAGCTATGTCAAACCCAGAGCTGTTGGAGATGCTCCACTTAAAGAAATCCCAATCCCTCCAAGCTACACACTCTAGGGACCTAAACCTTGCCACCACAATAAACAGAACATGCTGGAGGGATAGATTCCTGTCCCAGAGACTTCCCTTACTCTGGAACAAACTACCTATCTATATCAAACAAAGCTCCTCATTAGCACTCTTTAAGAAAAATCTTGATGACTGGATGGAAAATTCACCCTGGGGATCACTTCTGTGGCTCTGCTCGACAGGGGCACAGGAAAATAATTTTCTTGGGTGGCGAAAGCCAGGGTACCTTTTTGGCTAGGCTTATATAGGCCTTATGGCCAATAGCCTAGTATCTACCTATGAGCCTTTGAACCTATTAGGATGTGAACCACATCTACTAGGCAGTGATATCACTCTGGCTACTAACACCCTGCACTTGTATGCACTAGGTACAAAAAAGCATGTGCTTTCTCAGAATATTTCCACATGTACCTACATTGTGCCATTAGGCTGATGCTCACACATTTATTTATTTGACATTTGTTTACTGGAAGGTCTGACATGCATGACACTTTGCAGCCTGTTCACAGTGGTACAAACTAAGCTACACCAATAAAAACACGTACACATATTTGCAGATTGATGAGGTTCATAGAGCTTATTGCAGCAATGTCTAGTTTGCATTAAAACATCTTAAACTGGTCCAAACTTTCACTAATATTTTACAGGTCACCATTTTGATAGATTCTGGACTATGCATTTACATAAAGCTTGATGGAATGCACAAATTAAATAAAAACCTTTATAAAAAGTGCAGTTAGATTAAATTTATTAAAAAACACAGTTATCAGTGGGTTTTACAGTAACATCTTCAGGTCTAGTTCTGAGTTATTGCAAAGGCAAGAAATTTTGCAATAGTGCAATATTTCTACCTACAATTATTTGGGGTATGTAAAGTACCACATTCAGTGCTGTATTCATTACCTTTCTACATGTAAAGATAGATAGTGTAGACTGTGGTCTCTGATAACAGAAATGCTCAGTACCAAAGTGCAGGCTACCTTACTATAATCAAAGAATTTAATAACTGAGAAATTAGTTGTCTTTCAGTTTACATAACCTTCCAGCAAATATTCACAGGCCTGTATTTCAGTTTGCATAGTATTACAGAGAATACAGATGATAAATGTATAAACACAGACAGCAGTACAAAGGTAAGGGAGAACAATAAAAATAATTACAGAAGAAATTACATTAATGCTATTGTGGGAAGGAACCACACATTGGCACAGTGTGGAAAAATAGTTACTAGTAAGGTGAGATGTGCAAGGACAAAGGTTGTTGCTTGTAGCAGCACTTTTAGTAGGTCTTCCACTGTCCAACCTGTATGACTGGATGAGGAGTACCTAATGTCTATAAGGGGCAACTGATGTTGACGCACATAAGAATGGTTCAGTGAAAAATTTAGTGCTTGGCTGGCATTGCTAATTTCAGGTTAGGTGTACCTGCCGTGGTATCAATGTAAATATAATTCTGAAATGCTTCCTTATTAGGTACTCCAGTAACATCACTTGTAGCACAGACTCTACAGGCACTGCCTGGTAAGGGTGGCCATCATATTTGTAACATAAAGGCATATAATTGTCACAGGTTACATTAACCACATCATTACATATCTGTTCATAAAGCCAACAGCAGAAAATAAATCAAATGCTGTGCTGCACCGCAGCTGGCAGATGTTGACAGAATGTGTGTCAACAATGATGCCATTAGTCTCACTCTGATGACAGCCTCAGGACAGTGGCATCCAGTAATAAGGTGTACTAGCAGTGCCTGCTTATCCACAACAGGGGGATAAACTCCATAGACAGTGATGCAGGCTTACATGTAGTCACAAAGTATACTGAAATAGCCCCCATCACACAGTAGGTAGGTGCAATGACACAGCCTCAGATACTCAACATGAAGAGGAAATGACAGTACAGTGGGGAGGAGGGACACCACATAGTCAACACCTGTTTCTCGTGCATAGCCTGAATTCCTTGAAAAAGAGACAGCCCTTTCTGAGGTGGCAGTACCCACTGTTTTGCCTGTATACAGGGGTGTGAGGTGAAGACTGATCTGTCACAGCTAGCTCCAGTGGGAATCAAAAGCTTGTATGTCCAACAGCAGATGTGCCTTGACATAGCTTGAGACACAGTTCAGTAGCACTGAGAGTCAAGTAGAGATGGTTAGAGTGCTTCAATGTATACATGAGGAAATTCATCAGTAGATGGGAATGGTGGAGGCCAGGGACAGTGTCAAGATGACCTTCATTTGCAACATGGTTGCACACACAGCATCTATATCAGCCTTATCATCATCACCACCACCACCACCACCACCACCCCCTTTTCCCATTTTCTACATGAGGTTGGGGTATCAAGTCAACTGTCACCATTGCTGTCAATTCAATGCCACTGTCCTACATTCTGCAACAGTCATGCCATGTTGTTGCAGGTCTTCTTTCACATAATCCATTGATCTCTTTGTTGGATGCCCTTGTTTCTTCTTGCCTTCTTCCTGTCTGTCCAAAATCTTCTTCACCAGACTGTCTTCTGCTTTTCTGCACATGTGCTTGGACCACTGTAATCTGTTTCTTTTGACATTCTCTACAAATGGAACTGCTTTGACTTCTACTCTGATGTCCTTATTTCTTCATCTGTCCTTCACTGTACATACTACCAACCATCTCAGGCACTTCATCTCCATCATCTTGAGCCTCCTTAGCAACTCTGCTTTCACTAACCACAGTTTTTGTAACATATAGTTGTTCTAGCCACACCACTGTTTTGTATGGCTTACTTTTCAACTCTTTGGCATTCTTCTGTCACACACTATCCTGACACTCTATGCTAGTTGGCTGCAGCCTCTCTGATTCTAGCTTTGACTTCCTAATTCCTACTTCCCTTCTCCTTAAACAAGCCCTACCCCTGATACATAAGGTTGTTAGCCTATTCCACTTTTTTCCCTTCTATCTCAATTCTCAGTTTCTTCTGATTTTCCCATTTACTCTGAAATTTGTACTCAATTTCATTCTGTGTCCCTTCAACTTTACATTCCATTCCCCTATCATTTACTGAAGTTCCTGTTCAGGGACTGTCTGTAATGCCATACCATCTGCATACAGCAGCTTTGTTGATCTCTCCCCTCCAACCTATTTGTTAATGTAGTCCACCAGTATGAACAGCAGTGGGCCCAGAGTTGAACTCAAATGTACACCTTCTCCAACTGGGAACCCCTGTATGAGTCCAAACACTACATTTGTGTCATTGGGACCTTGTTCATAGCCTCTACTAATTCTACCAATGTTTTTGGGACTCTGAGCCATCTCAGAAATGCCCAAATCTGCTCTCCTGGGACCTTGTCATATGCTTTCTTCAAGTCTAGGAATACCCAGTTGGTCTTTTTCCTCATCTCAAACTTCTTCTCAACTTATCTGTCTCATTGCAAACATCGTCAGTTGTGCTGCATCCTGATCTGAATCTGAACTGCTCGTCTCCCACATTACTTTCTACTACTCTGCACATTCATTTATCAATCACCCTCACCAGAGCTTTCATGCAATGTGACAGGTATTTGATACCTCTGTGCTGCCCACAGTTGTGAATGTCCCCTTTGTTCTTGTACAATGGCACCAGAATGCTTATTCTTCAGTCATATGGGATATGCCTTTCTCTCCATGCTGCTATGAGTAACCTTTTGAACCATTTCTCCCCAATTCCCCCAACATGTTGATCATATCTGCAGTGACCCATTTCAGACTGCTTCCTTCACTCACTTAATCTACTTAGTGTTATTGTTACTTCTTCAAATATGGGCTCCTCTTCTTTTTCTTTCAGTGTAGGCTGTCTCTGGGGAAGTATGGCTTTTGTGGAATTTTCTTCATTCACAAGCTTCTGGAAGTACCCCTTTTATCTGCCTTTGAATCCTTGTGGACTGATGAGCAGACTGTTGCTGATCCCTTATTAAATGTATCTGATGATTATCTCCTTTATCTTTCTGTCTTTGCCTTGCAACCTGATAGTTTTTTTTGTGCCATCTGCTGATACCCTTTCCAAAAGCTGGTAGAGTGCCTCTGTTGTCTTGTTCTTTGGTATTGCAACTATTAGCCTCTTTGTTAACCAAACAATATTCCTTCTTAGCCTGGTCTATCTTTTCTATCTCCCATTTTTTCATGCACGCTCCATATCTTTTGATGACTTCTTGGACTTCTGCATCCCACCACCAGCTTTCCTTATGTGTCTTATTTCCATACGTGGCCCAACTGCATATCTGTTATGTAGTCCTCAGATATGCTGTTTTGAGGAGGTGTCATTCTTTTTCAGCTCTGCCTATTTCTCTTCTTCTCAAGGCACTAGAGTCATGAGCATTTCTATGTACTCACATGCTTTCTCTCCAGCCAACTTCCATATGTTTAGTCTCCTTCTGCACACTAGTAATGACTTACCAGATACACACTGGGGCACAGCTGGACATGGCCTAAGAAGTGTCCACATGCATGATGGCTGAGTAGGCCATATACTGCATGTTCATAGGTTCATAGATTCATAGGTGTGTACTAGGCTAATGACCAGTGTGGCCTTTTTAAGCCTAGCCTTGCATCGCAAATCTCTGACAAGTTCTGGTACAGTTGATGGGTGTAAATAGGGACTTGGGAGATGAAACATTTAGAAGCAGGGGTCTGGAAGATGAACCATTTACAGACTGTCTGTATCCATTAGACATAGGTGCCAAACCAGGGATGAATTTCCTATTCCCCATACAGTTGTCAAGTTATACTTAAATTGGGTTAGGGAGGAACTCTTACATGGATGGGGAGCCTTTTCCACTAAAGGGGTGGACTACAAGATACATTCCTGTTATTTTTGGGGATTGGCATGAGGTCCATCAGTGCGGGGTCCAACAATGTCTTGTATGTCTGGCATAGATCTCCCAAAACCCTATAGGAGACATAATACATTCGTGTGGATTTCACAAAGTAGTAGAAAGCAGTCGTCTTCAGACTTCCACAGCATGTGGTAGAACCTCTCAGTCAAGGTGTAGGTCCCACTGTTAGATCAATATGAAGAGGTTTCCCTGCAGCTAGTAGATCCCTTCGTCAGGTAACTAAATATTAAGCTCACATGCTAGCATTGCTCCTTTACAGTTCATGCAAAATTTGCCAGTATAACTAGCACGTGTGCCGCTGACTATTGAATACCATACAGATGACAGTGCTTGCTAATACCATATGGTGGTGTACTTTGTTCATAGTAAGTGCAGGAATGTCTGATGCGCAGTTTAAGTTGACCATGCACCAATTAGCACAGCCCATAACTAACACTGCATGCATCAAGTATTATCTTTGTAACATTCAACTGCCACACAATGAATATCATGGCCCATAGATGTGGACCAGATACCACCTCTTGCATGTGCAGCTGTGTACCACACATAAACCTTCTGGAAGGGTTGCCATGCTACTGCAATTTGTTGGCCGCTATTCTCATCTTCACTGATGGGACAAATGATAGAGTGAGCTGCATTGCTACTATCTGTGCCTGGCTGTGGCAGTTGTGTTGCAGGCCAAAGAATGAACCAGGCCATAAATATTCTACTTGCAGTAACATGCTCATACTGATGACTCCCCCGACTCATCCAAGCAATGTTAATAGGCTTTCATCAGACCAAACACTTGCTCAATGAGTATCTATGTCTGGGACAAGACAGTGTTAAAATGCTCCTCAGTAGCTCCCTGTGGGTAACAGACTGTTGTCATTAGCCAAGGTTCAATTAAGTAGCCCGTGCCACTTGGAAAGCAAAAAATGAAGGAGACGCATAAAAAAATAGAGGGGTGATTACTCAATACTTCCTATGCCACTATATAGATATAATACAAAAATAACTATGATTAACAACATTAAAATAGCTTGCACTTACCAACTAGGTGACTATGAGAAATTCTACCACAAAGGAATAAGTTGAACAGCAAGCCTGTGTGCCAAATGTGAGAATCACAGGCACTGCCAGGTAGCTGGGCTGACACATGGGTGATTCACAGCCATGCATCTCATACTACCTAGCAGTTGACAGAATAGTATCTCTTCCTATTATGGTACTGCTCTCCCTTCCATGGTCCAAGTCCACATGGTGCCCTTTTATCAACATGAGTGCAGTCTGCCACATTAAGGAACTCAGAAAAGTGTACCATTCTGTAGAAGACACACACACAGTACTGTCTTGGTGTTGTGGTAGCACTGGGAAATAGATATGCTCTTGCACATGTACCAAGAATATTCTTGAGGCAGAAGCATGTGACAAAACCAATATGTCCCCATTTTGTCTATGAAAGGTCCCAGTGGCTGGTATAGTGAGGGTTTTACATACTTTAGAATGCACAGGTGTAGGAAGGTAACACATTCCCACTGCTCCTGCTTGTGTGCCATTCAAGCTCAGCAAAGCACTTATTATATCCCTGTTCACTCATCTCATAACCTTCCCAGTAATTCTTGCTCAGTAAAGTTAAGATAAGTTTTTCTTTGCTTATATCTTTTCCTAGGCTGTTGAGCAGAGCTTCTTCCCATGTGTTTCAATACGACTGAACTCAGCAACTCAAAGTGTGAAACAGGCAGGTCTGAAGTGAAAATGAGCAGCTTTGCAGATTGCAAATAGTACACTTTCATTCCCTGATTAGAACTGTAGGGGTACATGTGGTTGTATAAATTTGTGGTCACAGCTAAGGTGCACACAATATATTTCATTTTCCTTTACAACATTATAAACATGCTGACACTGGACCACTTTTCATGCATAGGCCTTGTATGGTACTCAAGGCTAACCTTTCATTAATTTTTGTTTATTTATTAGTATTTTAGAAAAAAAAATGTTTATCTTAAACTGAAGGAAAATGCACACCATTATATTTGAGAGAACACTTGCTTTAACCCAGACTATAGACTGAGACCTACAGCTTTAACTCACCTTACTTACATGAAATGACTGTAGCACTTACTGATTTACCTGACTGATTTATCTGTCCTGCAGTACCATTTTACAGTAGTGATCAATGCTGCAGTGCAGAACCTGGCTGCTACTTTAAATCCAGACAGTACAAACCATGCCTATTGTCTGCCTGTGCAGAGCTGATTGTGTCCACAAGCTTAGCTCAGAAGTGCAAACTATAGCAAGTAGCCTCCTTATATCCTTTATTTTATTTTTTGGCACATTCCATTGCTGTATGATTTTTGGCTCCTTCAGGTTTGATTTCCATTCACACTTGACACTGATATGCCTCTTCCAAACTAAGCAGGAAAGTCATCTTAGGCTTGTTCTCCTCATGTTTTAAAATTTTCACTATGTTTGAATTTGATGAGGTCACCAGATTTGTATACAGTCCCACTATTACAGATCTGTACATTGTAATTTGTTTCAAGGAGGCCCATATCTCCTTCAGAATGAGGAATATACAATCTTAGTATGCACTGATTTATATATATATATATATATATATATATATATATATATATATATATATATATATATATATTTTTATATTTGAAGTGTGAAACATTTTTATTGTTTTATTGTGAGACAGAATAACACATTTCCTTTTGGGATCAGTTAATCACACCAAAACTGTAAGTTAGAATAGGAAGAGCAAATTGTGTTATAGCTTGGACTTTACTCCTAGGTGTCAATGTTGTTTTTGATATTAGTTTTCATCTTCTGAAGCACTCCTGCCTGAGTTTTATTTGCATTTGTTCATGTTTTATTGTCAGTATTTCATTAATATTTATACACTTCCTCCTATTCAAGTTCCTGTCGCAGACTGATATTTTCTTGGTACTGCAACTTTCTTGCTTTAAATGTTGCTTTTACACATTTATCAAGACCAAATTACATTCTTGTATCATATGAAAAAGTTTTAACCACTTGAAGTTGTGCTTTCCACACATCTGATGAATTATAGTTTTAACACATCCACAAGAAGAAGCTAAGAAATGTTTACACCTGGTTGTTTTCTGGGAGCCAAGTTGTAACCATGACGTAATCTGTTAACTAGACAGCTTAATGGGTTTAGGGCAAGACATAAGAGCAGCAATGACAGTCACCCTGGAAAATTAAGACACAGTTTCTTTCCTTATTGTTGATTTTTTCCTCAGTTCATCCTTCATTGTAATTAGATTTGCTAGCCGCATTTCTAAGTGATGTCATTACATCTCTGAAATGTGTTTCCTTTTTCTTTTGTTGTTGGTAATTGTCATATTACCTAAAGATCTCTAGTTCTTCTTGCAGCAGTTCATCATAATTTTTAAGCAATCTCAGAGGTGTCTTCTACAAAGAGTTTTTGAATCAACTTTACAAAGGTTTGTAAGCTGAACTTCTTTACTATAGACATATGTTTGGAAGAGCACATGTTCATACACCACATTTAACAGCTTGTTTTCTATCCGAACATATCTCTTTTGTGCATCTTTAAATGCGGTTGACCCATAGGCACATGGTCTATTCTCTTATAGGATCACAGCTCCTGCGCTATTCTTATTAGCATCTGATTGCAACACAACTGTCCTACTCACATTACTGTACTTCAGTGGAAGAGCATCTATAATTTGTTCCTACCACATTTATAGGTTCATAGGTTCATACTAGGCTATCTGCCCTAGGGCATTTATAAGCCTAGCCAGAGTGTGTTTGGCTTTCGCCACCCATTTTAAATTAATTTTGCTATGCCCTTTTTCGAGGTTAGTATACCGTGCCTCTGTCTAACAGTGACACAGAAGTGATACCCGGGGTAAACCTACGATCTCCCATCCACACATCAAGATTCCTCTTGAAGAGAGTCAGTGAGGGACTCTGCCTAACCTGGACTGGGATTTTATTCCAGAGTGAAGGGAGCCTCTGGGTTATGAATCTGTCCCTCCAGCATGTCCTATTTATTTCAGTGCTGAGGTTCAAGTCTCTCGAGAGCGTGGCTCGATGGGATTTGGATTTTCTGATGTGCAGCATGTCCATTAATCCCGGGTTGGACATTGCTTTATACGTCAGGCACAGATCGCCTCTGAGCAGGTGGTATGCCACTGAGTAGAGCTGGAGTTTCTTTAACCGGGTAGCATATGGCATCTGTGTGAGCCCTTTGATACTCTTGGTGAGGTACTTTTGTGGTCTTTCCAGTTGCTGCAGGTGTCTGGTAAGGTACATCCCAAAAGGGGCATTGTACTCAATTATGGGCCTGATGAGGGATGAGTAAAGAGGCACAATGACCTCCCCTGATCTAGATGTGAATCCCTTCATGATTAGGTGGGCTATATAAAATGTTTTTCTAACCACTTTGTCCACGTGGTTGTCAAATGAGAGATTGCTATCAACTTGGGTCCCCAGGTCCCTAATTACTTCTTCTGTACTTAATGGATTACCACCTATGTGGTAATTTGTGGGCACTTTGTTTTTGCCAAAGGGGATGACTATACACTTTTTGGCGTTTAGCTTGAGGCCATGGCTCTGGCACTAGTTGTCTGTTTCTATGAGGCCCTTTTGGAGGATGCTTGTGTCGGCTGGAGAGTCGATTATGGCGCCCAGTTTGCAGTCATCTGTGAACTTGGTCAGCCACAGTCCTTCCGTGTTGGCCTGTACCTCCGAGAAATATATACCGAACTAATAAAAAACTTATTATTATTTATTATTATTATTATTATTATTATTATTATTATCATTTTCAAAACTTATTTTCTTTTTCTTAGCTACATGCCCAGGCTATTCCTTGTTTTCATGGCTTTTTTTTTCAGAAGCTCAGTTATCTCAAACATGTTGGGTATAAACTTTGAAGATACTGTATCAATTCCAGAAATATCTTTTATGCTTATATTCCTCTTCTGGTTTTAATTTGGACAAGTGTTCAACTTTTTTTTTCCTGGATCATATTAAAGCCTATTTGACATTAAAATACAACCAATGTATTTCAGATCTGTCACTTCTGTTCTATTTTTCATTTGCTCATATTTAACCTTTAAGTGTACTGCCCTAATGTGCTTACCAGCAGCAGCATCAGTCTCTTGTCAGGCTCCTCTTGTATCTAAGCCCATGCTAACAAACCGTGAGTTATGTTAAATCTTCAAAGCTTTCAACTACTTAAGTAACAGCTTTTTGGACCATCTCTGTTTCTGGCAAATACCACATAGAAGCTAAGGAGCAACCATATGTTCCTAATGGTATATCAACAGCCTGCTTTGTTAAGATTTATCTGCTAAAACCCCTAGTCTACATCTGAAAAAATGTAGGATATGTCATTTTTGAGACCATTTTCATCTGCAAGCAATAGGAAAAATTACAAATATTGTTTCTTAAAGTACCATTCGAAAGTTGTGCATCAACACCAAACTGTATTGTAATTCTTTACAAGAGTAACCATAAGTAACCCCACTACTCACCCATTCTGTTGGCTGTAGTTGCTTCTTAACTCCTCGGTCTATAGCTTCTTCGGTTCCTGATAAAATGTATTTCTGAGTGATGTGGGGACTCTTTTGGGAGGACAAATTACCTGCAGTGAATCAGACTTTTTTGTATGTGATATTCTCCCTGTAAATTTCTTGGGGCCTGCAAACAAATCAGCATGCTTATGCAGTAATGCAGAATATAATTGCTATGGCTTTGCACAATATCTGAGTTGCCTGTCTGACACTGTGATTTGTCCTCGACCTATGCAGTCTTTACTTTCACATTGTGAATTTTTTTACTGCTCTTGGCTTCTCACAGACTACATGACTCAGAGTATCAGGAGTATTTATTTAAGTGCAACTATTTGAAAAAGAAGACTGATTTTTTCCTGTGCTGACACTGAAACGTATTTTCTGTATTATTTTGTCAATAGGTCTTACCTAGATGTTGCCAACTTGTGGTCATAATAGGCTAGCAGTGTACACCTCTCTCTCTCTCTCTCTTTCTCATTTGTAGCCCCATTTATTTAAAAGTATTTTCTAAAAAGTTGAATATTTAGTTTAAATTCCACACTTTATACATTTATTTTCTGTTTCTTGTCAAAGTATGCCATTCATTCCTGTTAGAGTGCCGCTGATGCATATTTAGTTACTCATATCAGATCATTTCACTTCAAGAGCACCCACAGACTCTTACTTTTCATATTTATGTTCAGTATTGCACGAACATTCTTTTAAATGCCTTTGTTTCTCCATTTATGTATCTTACAGAAAATATTTTTTCCACCAAAGATTCTGCAAAATTGTTTAAGAGCTGAACAATGTCTCCTGTCAATTCTAAAGCCATACATACCACAAGATATGAATATAATCTAATGTCCTCTATCTTAGTTTCTAACTGCTTGCTGACTAAGCTTGTTTATATCTCTTGTTAAATGTGCATGTTTGTTCACTGAGTTTGTACTCCTGGGCTGACTCTGAAAATGATCCATTGCAATGAATATCCTAGACTGGGCTAGAAATCTAAACAAATAATGATTAAATAAATATATTTCTTACAATACATTGCCTCAGGGTTTTTTTCATATCCATTACTTTTACATCGCAACCAGCCTTTATACCTCATGTTTGTTCTGTTAGTTGGCTCAGATTTTATTTTACATACCTCTTTCTTTCTGTTAAACCTTAAATGTGTAGTAGTAATTTCACTTGTTCTGCACATATCCATAACTTATGAAAAGGTAAGAATGTTTTGCTCATAGCAGCCTACAGCTCATTTCTTCATTTCCTACACAGCAAAATATTCTGTCTCATATTAAAGATTCCTGCAGCTCTCATAATTTACTTTTTGGCTCTGTTCTTCAGTGCTGTAATGTGCATTTATTCCCTACAAGACCTTGCCCCCTTTATATCTTCTTCCCAAACAATTTAGCGCACTGTATCTCTTTAGATATTTTCAGCTGATCCACTTGAAATGAGGAGTAAATTAAATTACTGAATCCAAGCCTTTCAGTTTCCCCAAGTGTCCTAGTGAGTGAATTCAGGGGGAGAGGTGTAGGGCTATTTTTTCCAGAGTGAAGTAATCACAAAAAACTCTTGAAAGCAAATATATCTCTTAATTTCTGCAATTATATTTTTTCAGTTCTTGCAGGCAGTTCTGTAATTTTACACTACATCATTTCAGGAAGCTTGATGAATAATGCAAAAAAAAAGAGTGTGGTCTAATCTATATGAGGTCTAAATTCAGATTGACTCTCCTAGAATGTCTGAGAAACACATGCGGTATAAACCACTGTATTTAACTGATTAGATTGAAAGTTATCTACCCCATATTTTACATAACTAACCTATAGTCAAAGTGTACACTTTGACTACAAGCTGGTCTCTGGGTGTTGACCATGTCCTCTAACCAGCTTCTGTCCAGAGTTGGTTGCTAGCTTGCATATGGAGTACACACTGTAGACACGAGCTGACTGAAGTCTCCCAAGATATTAGTTTAGTACTACAATCAGTATACTGGTCTGAAGCTCCATCAGTAGCCCAGAAAAATGGATGTTAATGCATTCATGTCTTATGTAAAGAACAGGGTATTGTCACAGAGAATAACTCTGTGGATGTGTTGTATTCTACCATATAATTTGATCTATCGATTTATGTAAGCAAGGTATGGAAACCACTGCAATGTAGCAGCCATGCTTTCAAAATAGTGGTCTCCAGAAAGTTGTAATATGTTCAATAATGCAGAAAGAGGAAAATGCTGAGCTGTACAATTGTTACAATCGAGTTAACCTGAATTATTGAAGGCATATCTATTTCACATGCAGACAGTACTACTAATTAAATGAATATTCATCATCTTCTAGGGGAATGGAGTTTATTTAAAAGCATCCATGTACCATGCAGAAGATGATTTCAAAGCATGTTGCTCTCCAGGGAAAACAAGGTCTCATTTCAAGCTTTTCACAGATTTCACACAGGAGAACCTATTGACAGGAAAGGCTGCATCTACTCCAGGAAAATGAGGTCCAGTGTACCTCCACTTTTGGAGTCCCATCTCATAGATACCAGATACATCTACCTTGTTTCCAGTTAAGTGACACCAATATAACATAACTGAAATGAAAGGAGTCCATAGTCATAGCATAGTCATATTCCATGGAATGGAAAACATTTCAAGTGACTTTCTCACAGAGGTTAGTGGGCTGTAAGCACATCCAAATGCCATATGGAAACCCAAGTTCAAACAAGTTCAGATTTCTAAAAGGAATGTATAGTTAAGGCTTTACCTTCTATATACTTGCATTTCTGTTTCCTGTACTGCAAGAGGGAGGCTTTTCCTGAACAAGTGACTAGGATCAAGGCATATTGATTTTTTTTTTTTGCAGTCATTTTGGGTTCTCCCCACTTGACCATCCAATCCATTCCACTGCCCCAATGATCTGAGCATTACTGTACCCAACCTTGACATACTTATATTGGTAGGGGTGAAAAATAAAGCAATGCTGGATCATCATCCAGGATCCTTTGGCTTTTTACTACATTTTTTGATCTGCTTTCACCTCTTGCTGATGAACATGTGGGAAATGCACAGTGTAGCCATACTGGAGAGGTGAGAGTGTGTGTGTGTATGTGCTTATCCCCTGTCACCTGGAATTTATTCCTAGTCATGATATTCAGAAATAATTAGTAGATTTCACTTCTGAAGTATTATCTCACCAAAACTTCCCCAGAGGAAGGCAACAGACTTTTAACTATTCATTCTGTCCTCTGTTGGCAAGCCCTGTGATGCCCAAACTGCTACATGAACCTAGATAATCTGTACCATAGTCAGCATATCTTGCATTTATATCACTGAGCCAATAGTAAGGCTTGCTGATTTCTAGTATAAGAGATCAGGGTCGACAAATATTAACCTTGGGATCCATTATGATTCCAAGAGACTACATGGCTTGAAATACAAGTGCTTAGTAAAAATTTCTTAAAACTGACAGACACAAATCCTTGTAACACATATACTCTTGGCTATGCAGTAACTGAGTAAATACACCAGAAAATTAAATGAAGGCATTTTTCACAGGGACACCCCCAACTACCATATTCTCATTTTATTATTCTCATTTTCAGGTCAGTGTACCTCAGAGAAAAGCTGATCACTAAAACTCAAATAAAAAACGAGTCTCTGTTTTTCTGGGACATTGTGAGCACTGAGACATTTCAGTATAAGCAAGCCATTGATAAGGGACAAGCAAGAAAATATAAGAAATTTGTAAAATAAAAAGTATGCATAGATGCAGCTGTATAGCATAGGAACAAGTGCAGGGCAAACCCCAGAAACAAACCCACAAAATGGAGCAATAATATCAACAAGCTTTATAATAAGGGGAAAAGAATTTTGGCCAAATGTAAGAAGAGTAATTCCCGGAATGTTAGAGCCCTTGTCACTGAAATAAACAAAGAACTCAGGAGCTTAATAAAATCACCAAAGCCAAGTCTGAGACTAAAATAGCTACCCAAACCAAAGGCAATCACAAGGCATTTTTTAATTATGTTTATAATCTCAAACGTGCAAACCATCAGTGTGTCGAGATGATTATGAATGATGTTACCTACATTGAGGATGAAGATATACTAAACCTACTGGCCAATAACTTTAGCTGTAACTTTACCCCCACTGCCCCCCAACTGTTCCTCAAGATATACCTGAAACTAGATCATCTGCAGCTATCACACAAGACCAAGCCAATCAAAGTGCTATCAAAAGCTAAAAATACTACATCAATGGATCCTGACAATATCCCTGGATGCATCTTAGATAGCATGAAGCACGATACAGCCACAGCCCTAACAACACTGTTCAGTCTCAAGCTCCACACAGGTTTTGCACCAAGCGAATCGAGAACAGCTGCAGTCATTCACTTACATGAGAAAGGTCCTTCGGTAGAGACAGGCAATTACAGACCCATAAGTGTGACTAGCCTCATATGCTAAGCCATGGAAAGACTTATCATGGAACTAAACAGTCAGGACATAGGGAGCTTCCAAACACTGGACTGGATTCATCAACTATTTATTTTTACTCATGTTTTTGTAAATGAAACATAGCTATTCTGTTCTGTACTCTCTCTGATCTGTCTTCTTGTTACCCACTCTCTGTTCCCATACTCTTTGCTATACAAGCACTGTTGTTTGATATCTAATAATCTTTTCCCTGTTCACCTGCCTTTATTTATAGAGTGGTCTCCACCTCTCTTCCAAATCTACAGCATCTCCTTGTTGCCTGAATTATAAAGCTGTTTCACTCCAACTTGGACACATACTACTTCCATTAAACAGCCTGCAAACTACTGATGTATGTTTGTTTGGGATGTGTTTTGATGACAACACTGTTTGGCTACTATTTATTTTCCCCCTTGTCCTGCTTATCTCCTGAACACTCTCTAGCTATCCAGCTTTTCTCCCCTTCCCTGTTTTCATATAGTAATTTCCTGTATCCCTGTTCTCTCCTCCTGTAGGTAATTGCTCTTCCTATTCTCTGCTCCCTTTATTGTAACAACAAACACTAACTCTATATCCTGCAATTTATTTGCTTCTCGTTCTGCTCTTTTCCCACTTTACTGTGCGCACTACCTCTCTCTTTCTGTCTCTGTTTCTTTTCCCCAAGGTCTGTAGTCTCAGAACTTAAATTTTAGCAGACTACACATGCACTTTATTTCTTTACACACTTCCATGCTTACAAAGACAATTTTCTGAAATTACCTTACTAATTGTTTGTTTTCTACTTCCTGCAGTTCCATCTTGTCGCTATAGTCTACACATCACAGTTTTCCCTTACCCCATTTAACCAGCCCACTCCCAGCTTCAACAATGGTCAACTAACTATTGCCAACTTTAAGTTAAATAAGCACAAAAACCTTTGTATTATCGCCCTCTACATTCCCTCTGGAACAACCTATGTACTATTAAAAACATATTATCCTGGGTGCCATTCAACATCTCCCATAAAGCTATTATCCTTGGAGATGTTAACATGGATTGGCTGAAACTATCCACAAATTTCCCCACTAATAGTATCAGTCTCTTTGGCTTTTCTCAATTAATACAGCACCTCACCTTTATCAACAAATCCAACCAAAGCAGCTCAATCATAGACTGAATATTAGTCTCCCACTCCAATGAATTCTGTGAAGCTACGACACTTCCTAATGCCATTAGTGACCATCATCCTACCTGTACCACCAGACTAGTTTCACAACCTCACAAACAGCATATTTATAAAGCCATCCATAACTTAACTAACTTTAGCCCACTCACATTTACCAATATTCTAAGCTCTATAAATTGGAACTTTCTTAAACACCCACCCCTAGATGAAGTAGTTGACCAACTCATCTCCATATTCCTGGATACATTAAATAGTCTAGCTCCTCAAAGAAGAAAAAGAATCAAAAATAAATGTTCTCCCACCAAATCTATCATGCGTGACTGGGATAATGTCTGGAAAAACTACCAGAAGCATAAATCCCCTACTAACCAGTCTCACTATAATGCTATAATAAACTGCATAATTTAGAGATAAAACTTGTCACCAAAAATTTAAAAAAATCATATTATTTAACCCCCCAGCAAACCTCGACATCCATCCCAAAGAAATTCTGGTCCTCTGTCAAAAACATCCACCAACCTAGAACTAACTCAAAACCTTAGCCTTCTACCAACCACTCTAACAGTGACACTGCTTCTGCATTCAGTACCTCCTTTATTTAAAGTATCTCTACAATCACCAACAGCCTTACCTCTACCTCTACCACCAGCTCACCTTCTGCAACCTCCTCCCAATCTTCTTTCTCCCTTAAACCTGTTCCAACATCTCTTATTAAACAGGTACTTAGTAAACTTAGACCTTGCTCTCCTGCTGACAGTCCCCCCAGTGAATTCCTAAAATCACCACAAATGCCATAGTCTACCCTGTGTCTATACTCATTAATAGATCTATTAGTGAAAATTATATTCCATCCCTCTGGAAGAAGTTCTTTGTTATCCTACTACATAAGGGTAAAATTCCACTGAAAATGGTAACTATGGGCCTATAGGTCTACTGTCAGCTATATCCAAAATTCTTGAAAAATGCATCCACAAACAGCTCCTCCACTTGAAAACAATCTTCTCTCTCCTACCCAACAAGGTTTCAGACCAACACATAGCACCATCACAGCTCTCTTATCTTTCACTATGTCAGTCAATAAAGCTCATGACATGGGCAAATTTGTCTTGGTCCTATTCCTAGATCTGTCTAAAACTTTAGATACTGTCTCTTGTCTTCGACTCCTATCTTGACTGTCCTTCCTTGGCTCTACAGACAATACCTTAAAATAGTTCTCCAGTTATTTATCTTGAAGCTACCCATCTATGTCAAGCAAAGTTCTTCATTAGCACTCTTCAAGAAAAATCTTGATGAGTGGACGGGAAATAGGAAATACACCCCGGGGATCACTTCCGTGTCTCTGCTGGACAGTGGCACAGGAAAATAACTTTCTTGGGTGGCGTAAGCTATGGTACCTTGCTGGCTAGGCTTACGAAGGCCCTTGGGCCGATAGTCTAGTACCTACCAATGAACCTATGAACAGATATCAGCCTGTCAAATGGGATTCTTCTCTGTCTGCCTATCTACCAGTCATCACTGGTGTTCCTCATGGCTTCATCTTAGGCCCTTCCTTTTTCAACATATTTATTAACAACATTTCATCTGCATCAAAACACGCAACATTAGTCCAGTATGCAGATGACTCTGCCCTAATCTGCTCTTCTAACAACCTTTCTCAACTGCAAACAGTCACAGAAGACACCTTTAATTCCATTGAAACCTGGCTTACTAATAACCAGCTCCTGCACAATCCAAAGAAGACTAAACTCCTATTATTCTTTGCTAAACAACATTCTCTTGACAAATTATCCTTCAAAATCTCATCATTAAACAACACAGCAACAGATGATGTTCCTCATACCAAATTACTAGGTGTTACTATTAATGACAATCTCAGCTAAACAATTCCTAACAAAGTCTACTAGAGCCAAACTTGCCATCACATACCTCTTACCTTCCCTTCTTTATGCCTCACCTATTCTAACCACCTCCCTGAAAGCCAAACTTAACCAATGTTACAACAAAATAGTGAAATTCACCACTGCCCAACCTCACAAATCTCATCACTGCCTATCTCTTAAACAGCATAACTGGCTTGACCTTCCACAGCAACTACACATGAACCAGCTACTTCTTATGCACAAACTACTCTATAACAACCTAGTTTCTCCAACCATCTCTTCTGTCTTACAATACTATCTTCCTCATCGGGAGCTTTGATCTTCTGACAAATATCTTCTGTCTATAAACCTCTGATATCTAGTGGCCACAGTCTCTATTCTTACTGCATAGCCAGTCTTGGAATAACTTGCCATCTAATATCAGACAAGTCCCTGTCTATCAAAATTTCAAGTCCCTCCTTAAAGATCCTCTTTCCAAATCTTGGTTATGCTCATGTCCTTCACTTACCTAGCTTTCATCTCTTTGTCTTTAATTTCTTTCCTGGCTCTTATTTAATCTCCCTTTTTCCTTCTCTTCTCCTATTATTTCTACAACTCCTCAGCCAAGAACTCTCTACCACAGCTTTTTTTCTGTCTCTCTCTCTCGCCTCCTCTCCCTCCTCCAGTCAGTATTTTCACTGTGTATTCTCCTCTCACAGAGTATAAAGTCATCGTTTACATTTCTTTATTTGTACTAGTAATACCCTGTATCTATGTACTTTTATTACTTGTAAAATCCCACCTCAAAATATTGAATTTTATATATAGGTTTTTGCATATGTAATTTTTTTTCACTGTTTAGTGCCATGTATCTAATGATGCACTTTTTACTTTTTGTAAAATTCATGTATCCAACTTTATATTTTTCATAATCTTCTCACTGTTTAATGTCTTATATTTTTACATTTTTCTTTGTCATTCTTTGTGTGGAGCTTTTCTCCCCAGGCGTCAGCTAAAAATGGGTATTCTGCACCCAGACAGGCTTTCCTGGTTACCAAATATCAAATAAATAAATAACTAAATAAATAAACCAAAGGCAGGTCATGCTTACTCAACCTGGTGTAGTTTTTGAAAGATCAAAAAAGCAATGGATGAAGAAAAAACAGTATGCACCTCATACCCTGATCTGGCCAAAGCTTTTGACACAATTCCTCACTCAGGCATAGTATAAAAACTAAATAAACTGGGAATAAACACTCACTGGGTTGTCAACTGGCTCACAGACAGGACGCATGAAATCAAAATGGGGACGTTTCCTCCACAGAAAAAACAGTTCCCAGTGGAGTCCCCCCAGGGTTCTGTACTGGGACCTCTCCTGTTTGGCATCCACTTTTCTGAAGTAAAAGCCAATATAAAAGGACTCTGGCTGACTAAGTTTGCAGATGACAGCAAGTTAGGAGCAGTCAATGGATCCCGAAATGACTTAGCCATTTTGAAAGTAAGTTTGTCCCAAATAAATAACTGGTGCCAAAATCATGGACTGAAACTAAATTTTAAAAAATATGTTATTGTATCCTTTGGGAAGTCATCTATCCCAGGGAACTACCAAATTAACAATACATCCCTAAGAGTTGACCCATTTATTTGAGATTTGGGAACTTATATGGACAGTGACCTAACTTTTGACCAACACAAGTCCATTGTTGTAAGAAACTCCTTTATACTACACAGCTTATTAACAAAGGATTGTGTCTAGATCTAGGGATGTCATTGTCCACCTTTGTCTGCCCTCATTAGGCCATTGAATATAATGCCCCCTTTTGCATACATCTGTCCAGATACATGCAACAACTGGAATGCCTGGAGAGAAACCTTAATAAAAGGATACAAGACCTAAACAACATGTCCTACAGGGATCGACTCACAGCCCTGTCACTGTACTCAGTATCCTACAGACGGGGACCTGTATTTGGCATACAAGGCATCCTCTGACCCAGTACTGATGTATTTACTGCATATCAGCAAGTCAAATGGCATCAGAAATACTGAACCTGTTCTGCAACATCAACAGAATGCTTTGGAGAGACAGGTTTATATTGCAAAGGATACCAGTGCTCTGGAACAGACTCTTCATCCATATAAAACAAGTATATCCCTTCCCATATTCAAGCATAACTTGGATCTGTGGATGGGAAACAAAAAATGTACCCAAGGACTTCTCATCAGTGGTATTATATAATTGTTGGCCATGGGATGGATATGGGCCAATCTCTAATCTAATGTAATAGGCTAGGCTTAAAATGGCCTACAAGGGCAGCTAGCCCAGTACTTAGCTATGAATCTATGAGCAAATACCATGCTGTTCAATTATAGAAATGTTGGTCAACTTCTTTTCTTGTCCACATTCCACTCAGAGCAGTTTTGGTATCAGTTTAGTTTGGATTTTATTACCTGTTCAAAAGTGATGCACAGAATATATAATTAATAGTATATAATCTGTTGGTTATTGACTACCTCGTTGCTCATTTAGCATCTACTGTGTTGTATGGCCCCATCTTAGCTTATGGACAAAATGAGCATGAAATATGCATTGCAAGCATTTTTATGATGCTCTTCTTTATACTGCAAGCTTTCTTCATATATGAGTTGTAATATGCTGCCCCCTAGATGCCTATGTATACATTAAAAGTGGTAGCATCACTTCTTGACCTTTTGGCTTAGATCAAGTGTAGTATCTGTCATACTTTTTTGTGTGCTCTCTTCCTGACTTTCCTGTATCAGATGTTAACATTTAGATGTATTATTGCTCCACCTCTCTTGTTGTTGAGCCTTTCCTTGTCAAGCCTATGTAGAGCAGTGAGGATTGCTTCATTGTTTATTTCTCATCATAATGGGTACTTTAAGGGCTCACACCCCCTTCAGAGAGAATAATATACAAACATGAATGAAAGTGTATCAAATGAACCTCCGTGCAGGACTTCGGACCCTAGCCCTTGGATCTAAAGATCCTAGGACCTTCTCTGGATCCAAAGTCCTCCCTGGATCCAACAGATTGGTCTGATCAGACAGATCACATTCATTTCTTTCTAAATCAGATGTGATGCACTACACTTTACCCTTTAAAAAAAAAAGGCATGGAACCTCGGAACCTCAAATTTATTTCTCGGATCTGAAACCTCTGGTGAGCCTCCTTCAGATCCGATTAAGCTCTCACATCTGATAGGTGTCATTAAGGTGGTTGCCAGGTTCTTATTGGATACCACTTCTTGAATTTGCTCGAATAAGCTGCTCTGGGAGGCAACAAGTTCCTGAACAACCTTACGGTCTGAGAGTTAGCTACTTTGGACCCTGTTTGGATCCAATTGGTTCAACCCCTTTCTTTGTTTTTTGGATCCTAAGTTGAGGATCTGAAACATTATAAGTCACCACTAGCATGTAGTTTTTTTTTTCTTGGCTCCAGTAGCCTTGGGATACAAAAAAAAAATCAGACCAGGGTAGCACCTAGTCAGATTAGGTGTCTTCATATTCTTTGGATATTTCATGCTAGAGCAAAAACCTGTCATACTATAACCTCCCTAACCTTGTAAGAGCAATGCTTAAAAATCATCCATAACTTTGGGCCTCTGTTTCCCATCTCCCCTATCTCCCCTTGTTCTTTTCATGGCTTGGTCCAAGGTCTCTGCTCCAGATAATTCAGAGGCAAGGGCCTGTCCCTCTGGATTTCTGTGACTTCTGAATGGTAAGTATTATGGTCTCAGTACTTTAGCCAATAGTTGTATACATTTGGCATTCAGACCATGTCCTCCAGTTCAGTGCGAGCTGGAAGGTATCCTGTTGTCCTCATGTTGACCAGGAGGGAGATCTTTCATTTTCTACTTGATCACTCTCCTGTTGTTCTCTATGGCTGAGTTGCTCTTTCTTCTGTTGTCCTAATCCTAAACCTGCACCTTGACATAGAATGATCCCTCTCCTACTTCACCTTTGCCTGGCTCTAGTGACTGACCAGAGAATAGTAATTCTTTAGGTAAGTCAGAAAAATATAGTGAGATTAGTTAGGTATTGTTTTTCACACTGTTTTCTGTATCTGTGATTAAAATCCTGGTATTTATGTTGGATAAATATATTTAAACCTTTCATTGTGTCTATTATTTAGAGAATATTGTAACCTTTAGGAGTATCCATATCTATTTAGTGACTCTGTGGCCACTGGGTGTTCTGACTCTGCCATGGGACATCTTCCTGACAAGAGGAAGTTTGTCCCGATTTCCTTTGGCATCTCCCTCTTTTGGCTCCCTGTGGCGTTCAGGGATAGCCATTTTATCATGAATGTGCCTGATCTTACCTGACCGGGGAACCAAATCAGGGTGGCACCTGGCCACTACTTGGATGGGAGACCACCTCTCTTTTGGATATGGCAGTAGAGATGGATATCTTTTTCACCCTTCCTTCCATCTGCAATCTGGAATAAACCCAATGAGATATTGGCATAATGGTTTACCTTACACAAGATGCAGGGTTTGATTCTCACATGGGGTAATTGGCTAGACTTTAAATGGCCCACAAGGATAGTCAGCCTAGCACACACATTCAAAGCCGAAAGACAGACTCTTTATATATGTAAACCTGTGGTTTGTGCAAGCCTAGCTGACATGCCAAAAGGACAAGCTTAGATTGACAGACTTTGCTTCTAATGTTTCCATGCTGAATTCACCCACTACCTACATACTGTACTACTCCTAAGAAGTCGGATGGCTTTAACCTCTACTCAACCTCCTTATCTGTGGAGACGTACAAAAAAAAAAGAGGATTTAAAATTCAGTAGTTCTCATTTGAATGTTACAAACCAAGTACACTCCTTGAGTTGTCTCCACTTCACATCACTTAGAAATCAAAAGGTGCAACGCACTGTCACTTCCATTACCCTCCAGCAAGATTAATTCTGCAAGCTTGTGTACCATCTCCCTTTTTAGCCCCTATCTGCTAATATAAAACCATTTTTGATGGTGGATCTAGTTGATCAACCCATTTCTAGGCAGACTGTTCTTCTACCTCATCCCTCCTAAGCCTCAGAGGCCGCTTACGCTTCCCACCCAGATTAGCAGGGAGGATTCAAGTGACACTTTTTCTCAAACCATGTAATATTTTCTGGAGACTAGGTTGCATGGCAATGTACTAGAGATACCTCTTTTCCTTTTTCACCACAATAAGGTGGGCAAATTCAAATTTATTCCCGATACAGAATCCTTAAGGCGTTAGTTCCTTTTGGATACTGTGGACCTGACAGTATCTTTGCTAATCCATCGCTTCACATCATTATGAAATCTGGTAAGGAAATTACGGTTACTTACATCTCCTCCAGCAATACTGACTTTGCATTCTGTTAGCCCTACATCATCTACCATATTGCTGTTTCCCTAGCAAGGGTTCTTATACAGATCCTTCATGGGGGTTTTTCACAGGCCATTGGTCCATTCCTTTCTGTCTCAGTCTGCTACTATAAAATTCACTCAATTCACAAACATCATATCCACCAGTGGACCCAGCTGGGCTACCCCTCTTTTAGTTTAGCCATTTCTGTTTCTTCTCCTTAGCCATAATGACCACGGATGCATCCCACTGGGGTGGGAGGTTATTTCAAGGGCTAGTGAGACCAAGTGGTGTGGTCTTTCCTGGAAGCTAAGTGACATTTTTATATCCTAGGGGTGGGACATCCCTTTTTTCCTTTTCCAATGTCACATGCCCTCTCCCCCTATGGATTATTATGCTGCATACTGACAACTGATTAACAGGCTGGCATACCTACTAGCCAGGGGACTCCGTTCTTCTCCTCAGTGTGGCGGGAACCATCAGCATCTAGGAAAGGGCAATTTCGTCAGACTTTTTTTTTTCAATTGCACTGCATATGCTGTCTATTCCAGGTTGTGCAAAGCCTTTATGAGATGAATCTTTCATCCCAGATCCTCTATAAAGACCCCTTTCCACTTTGGATCTCAGAGTTGATCTGTACGGGCCTACCGAAAAATGAACTAAGTTCACCTTACCTTCTAAGTCGCCTTACCTTATTTGTCTTAAGATTGGCTGTCTTCCGTACTGTTTCTTCTTTTATGCCTAGAGTAACCACAGGGTCCGACTTTGTCCTGCCTACAGAATTGTTGGTCTTGTGCTCAGACTCTTCTAGCAAGGACACATATATGTTCTCCTCTTTGATGTGCACAGACATTACTGGCAGTTGGTATATCTTTCCTACCCACCGAGGTCTAGTGGTTTCCAATGTTACCTGACCAAATAGCTTCCTGACTCTATTTAGCTGATTCATACAGGAAAGAGTCTAGAGCTGTCTGGCCCTTCTATAGTGATTCTGCTAGATCTATGGATAACTTATCTTATTTTCCTCCAAAATATCAACTGTTGATGTGTCTGTTGCAGTCACTGCATCTAAGACTGGTCTCTTTGTGACACCCTTTGCAAGTGTATATTGTCTCTTGTCTCTAGGAGTAGGGTTTCCCTGGTTTGACAGTGCTCTGTCATATCCTTCCTTAAGGGCCTCCCAAGAATTATGTAGCTGGGGGCTCTACCCAACAGTGAGGGAGAATGAAGGGGATAACATCATATTTAGGTGTTATGTAACTTGGTATATGTGTTGTCCTCCTTCATTCTTCCTCACCTTCCCTCCCAGCCATCCCCTGGCCTTATAGTTCTAGAAGGTTATCAGACACTATGGGTACCCTGGGTTCTTAGGTTTTTAGTCATAATTATTTATTTTCTGTCCTGTCTTTATAAATCAGTAGACATAGACAGCAGACTCAATCTGAGGAGTTGGAGGTCATGCGTTGCATTATAAGAAGAGGGAGGAGCTCAAGATTAGGATCTGAAGTCTGGAAAATATGTCCGAGTTGGATATGAGGATCGGATCCGTAACCCAACATTGAGAAGAATGAAGGAGGACCACACATATACCAAGTTATGGTAATTACATAACTCCTAATTTTATACTTTGTTGAATCTTGTGTCAGGCCGAGAGTAATTTAAGACGAGTCCAAAACTACAGATGTGGGAGCTGCAGAACCTTCCCAGTTATCCAAGACTTTGTATACCTAATATCAATTAAATGTTTATGCTAATGACAAAGAAATAAAATTACTCCTTTTAGCAGTTCTGAATTTCTTAGTGCCAAATAACAAATTGTTTTTTTTTCATATGGATGGATGGTACCGGCATTGAACTTCAGACTCAGTTATACTCTTTGTGCTTCTTCTTGAAGTGCTTTGAAACCAAGACAAAGTCTATCTTTTAAATATCTATAGGTTACTGAACAGAGACTAAGTAAATGTAAACATTCCAGGTATGTCATATTATTGTAAAACAGGAATGATTGTATTCCACTGCTAGTTTGACACAAGTTATACGCATCTATGTTAGAAATTCAGGTAGCATATGCTTATAAATCATGTCACTCACTCGCTCTTAATGCCTGTTTCATTACAGAGTCTGGATTATAAATCCTGGTTCTTATAAACAATAACAGCTAAGTCCTTGAAAATATTAACTGTAGCCAACATCCCAGAAGTCAACATAATTGTAGTAGGTACTCTGTAAAAGGCTTACAGCCGCGGTGCTAGAGGAGATAATATTACATCAGTGCAGTTTTGTGTGTCTTTTTTATTAAATAATTTTGTTACTTTTTGGACATTGGCCTTTTTATGTGTTTTTTCTGCTTATTGCTGGACTTTGTGGTGTGATATAATTGTAGCACATGTCTTACAATTAATTAAAGAAAAAATAAAGTTCCAACATCATCTACATATTTCAACAGCCAGTGTTTCCTGGTTGTTGGAAAATGTGAAGACAAAAAACAATTTTAATGAGATGGCACTCAAGATGGAACCTTGTGGAACCCTTTACAAAACAGGTAATCTGAGTATTGACTTAAAACATGAACTCTTTGCTGTCTTCCTAGAGGTCATGTCTTAATCTACTGAACCACAGATTTAGCCCTAAGCATAAAACTTTAGTAATGATGGCACTGTGAGGGAGACTATCAAATGCCTTTGAGAGATTTAGATAAGTGACAGTGACACTGATGTCTACATCAAGGGACATGGTTACTGGCTTATAAGAATCAGACAGATGGGTTAGTGTCAACCTGCACTTTATAAAACCATACCATTCTAATCTAATAATGAGATAGATGTACTGATGTTCTCTTTCAAGAAATGGAACATGGCATTTTCAAAACATTTTCAAAGAATAAGGTCAGACTGATTGGTTGATAATTCTAAAGTTTGCTGTAACACCCACTGTTAAGAAATGGGATCACACTTGATAATTTCCATAAGGTAATAATAGAATATTGCTGTAGAAAGTTGTTAAACAGTATTGTAAATTGCTCAAAATGTGAATCTTACATTACATAAATAAATATTCCAGGAGTATCATCAGACCCTGTATTGCTATTGATATTAAACTTATTTAAGACTGCAGACACCATACTAAAAATATGGATGGGCAACTACCATAATAAAATCTTTTTGGTGATATTGGAAGAGCAATGTTAACTTTGGGTGTCACCAGTGTGAAGTATGTATTTGAAAGTTTAGCCATTGTTAAAGTTTCTCTTGAAGCTTTACCATCTACATTCAGAACACTAGTGTTGCAATTACTACCCCTTTAATAGTACACACATTAAAAATGCTTATTGTATCTCTTAGCATTTGCTAGATGTACTTCATATGTAGCCTTAGCTTTCTGAATAGCACTGTGTAGGTTCACAGATGATGCATTATATTGTTTATTAAATGGTGTTTTCTATTTCATGTATGAAGAAAATTTGTGATACTTATATTTTCTCAGCTTGGCCATTTGTTTTTATTTATTTACCATAACTGGCTAAGGAACACTGATTTAAGCAGGATATATATATCTGTCTCTTCTTTTTGCCTATTAGTAACCTATTTGGTCTGCAAAATATGTTTAACTTAGTGACCTTTTCTCTTGTAAATGTAAAAGGAGATGAAAGGAAGGGAAATTCATAAATCTAATGTTTTATATATACATACCCCCTTGCATCTCCTGTACTAACAGGTCATAACTTTTAATTATAGTTTACATCAAAGAAGATAACTAAAAATTTGAAAAGAAATCAGACATTTAAATGTAGATAGCTAGGAGATGTATGTGTACTGATACTTATTATTTCTGGGGTAATTTAATTAAGCCCCTGTCCTTTACAGGTGGAAGAGAATGTTTAGTAACTTTTGTTGTGGGAAAGAAAGCAATGTTAATATGTTTTTTTTTTTCTGTAAAAGGAAATTATTTAATGGTTATGTGGTACAGGATTGAGGAACTGCAATGTATAAATATGTGAGACTTGTCTTTGTTAGAAAAAGAATGTGACACATCTATAGAATTTTTTTTGTTCTCCATGTGTATTTCTACTGTTTTTTAAGTTAGAGTAGTTAGGTCTAGTATTCTTTAGTAAGAGATATTTAGTTACCTATAGGTCAGATATTTTCTACATACTCAGTCCAGTATAACTAAATGTTATTTTAATCATCAATGTGCAGTTTCCTGTTCCATATCATATTTAATCTACAGCTGCAGTGCTTGTCTTGTTGTTTAAGTAAGGTTTATTTATTCAGTGTTATGCTCTTGTGGCTGTATTTCTTATTATATATGTATTATTGCTATTTATTATCTGAGAATAGGGTTATCATTTGCCATTGTGTGTTAGCATGCTGTAATTCCAGTTTCTACTCAAGGTGATCCTTTGGACTACTAATTAAAATATTAATGTGTATAATTTTATATTTGTCTTACTCAAGAATATCAGGTAGCTGGAGGTCCCTGACCATTTCCAAAGTGGAGGCACTAATATCATGTGAGGAAGACGACTGTGGAAAATAAATAATTCTGCCATCCTTCTCTGAGAATTGTGTGTGTGTGTGTATGTGTGTGTGTGTGTGTGTGTGTGTGTGTGTGTGTGTGTGTGTGTGTGTGTTTGTGTGTGTGTGTGTGTGTGTGTGTTTGTGTGTGTAAATAACATGTGTGAAAAGCAGTTACTATGGTTAAGGAGCAGTAGAAGACACCATGCGTCTTCTGTAAAAGAGCCAGGTTTGAAGCATAGTTATCTCATATTGAAGAATTTGAGTTTTAGATTTACTTTCCTTTGTGCTGGTTCAGATTATTAAGTAAAATCATGCAGTGTTATAATGGGTATATGACTAGACACCGCTAGCACACTGAAAACTACTGGAGCCAGAACAGACCCTATGGTACTCCATTAGTAAACCAACCATTCAACCATGCTGATATCCATTTCATCAGTGTTCCTCCATTCCCAGTTCTTCAAGTTTTTCTATCAGTTTCCTAAGTGGCACAGAGGCAAAACCCTTCTTGAAGTCCAGGCAAACATTATCTGCTGATACTCCCTTGTCAAGGTCACTTGTAATGCAGTGATATAATTGGCATATTCAGTACATTAACCCACATTGTTTTTTTTGTACTGAAAGTTTTCATCCCCTAGAAAAACTACCAGCCTTCCATTCAGGCTTTTCTCAATGACTTTCCCTGTCACTGTTGTTAAGCTAGAGGGATGTAGTTTCCTAGATTTTTTTGTCTCCCACCTTGCACAAAGGTTACCACAATTTAATACTTCTCTGACAGCAAACTAGCCAGCAAACTATTGAAATCTCAATCAGGGATTCTTACAACATACTCTGCAGATTTCTGAGGACTATGGAAACCTATCTAGTCCTTGTGATATATCGTCCCTATGAACAACAAGCTCTCCCTCATTATCTTCCATTTCTATCTTGATTCTTTTGACTGTTCTCCCCTTTTTGTCCTGCATTCCTTCCTAAATTGAATGTTTACCTTGCTTTCCTTTGTGAAGGTTGGAACAAAGTATTCATTCTGTAATCATTTTCCCTGTATTCTGTGATCTCCCTCTTATCTTTATTCATCCTGGCCAGTTCTGTACCTCCCATTCTTTTTCTGTTATGTACATAAAAACCCTTTCTTCAGCTTTTCTGCTAACCTCTTTCAACTTTAGCCTTTGCCGCCCTAACCATCTTTGTTCCTTTTTTGCTAGCCTCTTTGTAGTGCATCTCTTCCAAATCTTGTATGACCTACTTTCTGCTCTAATTGCTAGTGTCACATTTCATTATATCCACATTGGCTTTCTTCTCTTTTTTGCCTTTTTCCTTGTTTCTCATGCCCTTGTGCATAGCCCTGAGAAGTCTATCCCTGACCTATTCCCATAACTTGTTTACTCTAGTTGTTTTTAGTATTCTTAGTCACCCCTGACCAGCACTCAACATCACAGCATACTTTGCTGTTCTAAAATCCTGTATCATCATTATCTGTGGCTTTTTATTTTACACTTTCCCACCTACCCTAAACCACACAGTGACATAAACACTATTATCTAAAACTGTCTTAAACTGGATATCCACAAAACCCTCTGCATTAATTAGGACCATGCCCACAATTTTTATGTTTCTGGTACAGTTGTGCACCAGATGACTTAATCCCTTTGTGGTCCAAGACCTTAGTCAGCTGCTGCTCCTATTCCAGCCCAGAGGTCAGACTCTCCCTGTGTACTCCTGGCATATTCAGTTCCCCAATGAATACTACTCTTTCCCTCCTACCCCACTCTTTTCCTCTCCTTTATTATCTCCTCCAGTCTCTCAGCCTCATACCTTGCTGTGTCTGGTAGGTGATGCACTGTACTAGTCTAACTACTCTCTCTTCCTTCTTGTACTTTAACTGCCAGAGTACATAAGCTAGCTGATGATCTTAGTCTCTTTTTGCCCCATTATTGGTTTGGTGTTTTTTTCTGCTTCTCTGACCCCCACACAATGCCCTCCCTTATGTAGCTTTCTACTCCAGCCTTGACTCAGATGGCCTCCCTCCCTAAATTTTGAAAAAATTCCCATCAGAATCCAGAGAGCATGTGTGGTGGCAAGAAAGCTGGCCAGTGTTGTTTGGTTTTAAATGGAGGGCATCCTAGAGAGAAATTGTTGTCCTGTGTACTTCTGAGTACATAAGGGTTATCTTTTAAAGGTAGTTTCACTGTTAAAGGGAGCAGTGGCCATGTTTTAGCACATTTTAAATGATAGTACTTAGAAGAAAAGTAACCCTTAGAGGAATTGAAAGCTATTTGGAATTTTGTAGCAAATTGGAACATCTGGGGGTCTGCTAATAGAATGAATGCACATATTTTATTCTCAGCAGTCTGTATTCTGTGAGTATTGTAGACTGAATGCATAATGACTAAAGAAAGGCTATATTCAAGTTTGCATGTTAAAATATTTTTAGCAGTGGATGAAAGAAGGTGATTGATCTTGAAACACAGTTTTACACATTTGCACCATTTTTGCAATTTCTTCATCAGTAATACACCCTAATTTTTGTACATATTTCTTTATTTCAGTTTCCTTAATTTTCACAATCTTCCTCAATGCTTTTCTACCATTTTCTTATTTCTACAATGCATTTTCATCCCTTCAGTTTTTCAAATGCAATACTTATTCATACCTTCTTTTCCACAATATCCATATTATAACAAATAATATTTTATCCTGTTTATCAATTTCCTCTTTCCTTCCTTTTTCCTATTTACCATATAATATTAATTTCCATATTTATTACCTTGAAACCTTTCCAAGTATATGCAGGTTTTTGAAATTTCACAAAAAGTCTTATTCATTTTCATCATCTACATCATCATCAACTCTCTCCCTTTTTCACATTTCTCTACAAGGGGCTGGGGTATTGAGTCAGATGTCCTCATTTCTCTTGATTCAGTGCCATTCTCCTACTAACTTCGACAGCCATGCCTGATTGTTGCAGGGCTTCTGTCATACAATCCCATCCATCACTTTGCTAGAAGTCATTCTTTTTTCTTGCCTTTTTCCTGCCTGTCCCAAGTCTTCCTCAACAGATTGTTGTCTCCTTTCCGCATGTGCCTGAACCACCTTATTTTGTTCTCTTTGACCTTTTCTGCAATTGGACCTACTTTGACTTCTGCTCTGATGTCTCTATTTATTCATCTGTCCCACAGTATACATCCTACCACCCATCTCAGGCACTTTATTTCCATCATCTCTAGCTTCCTCAGTGGTTCTGCCTTTACTGCCCAGATTTCTGTACCATACATTAGTACTGGTTATGCCACTGTTTTGTACACCTTATGTTTCAGCTTTTATGGCATTCTTTTCATATACCACCAGTGATACATTGTGCCAGTTGCCTATATCCCCCCCTAATTCTAGCTTTGACCTCCTCATTCAGACTACCATTTTCTTCAACCACAGCTCCCAGATACTTGAACCTGTTAACCTGTTCCACAAATTTCACTTCTAGATCACTTCTCAGTTTCTTCTGATTAGCTGCATTTGCTGCCATTACAACTTTCTTATCTGTACTCAGTTTCATCCCATGTGCCTTCAGCCACATCATCTGTAATCAGCAACTTTGATGATCTGTCTTCTCCTACCTGTTTGCTAATGTAATCCATCACCAATATGGTGCTCAGAGCTGAATGCTGATGAACACTCACTCCCACTTGGGACCTCTCTGTGAGACTAAACAGTGTTCGTACTTGAGTCCTTGCACATAGCCTACACTAATTCTACCAAATGTTTCTGGGACATTAAACCACTGTAGGACTACCAAATTCAGCTTTATTAGGACCTTGTCATATGCTTTTTCCAAGTCTAGGCATGTTCAGATGGACTCTTTCCTCATCTCTATCATCTTCTCAGCTATCTGTCTCACTGAAAAAAAATCAGGCCAGTTGTGTTGCATCCTGACCAGAATCCGAACTGCTCATCTCCCATCTTACTTTTTACTGCTCTTCATATTCATTATCCGTCACCTTCTCCAGGACTTTCATGCCCTGTGACAGGAGTTTGATACCTCTATGCTGCCCACCATTGTGAATGTCCCCTTTGTTCTTTAACACTGGTACTAGTATGATTATTCTCCAGACATTTGGGATAAATCTTTCTCTCCATACTGCTATGAATATCCTCAGGAGCAATTATTTCCCCTGCCTCACACAGCATCTTGATCACATCTGCTGTCCTTAATTCTTCTAGGCTGGCTCCTCCTCTTCATCATACACTGTGTCTGGGCCAGTACAGCATCTGTGGGGTTTTCTTCATTCAGAAGCTGCCAGATGTATGCCTTCCATCTGCCTTTGATGTCTTGTGGACTGATTAGCAGGTTGTTGCTGGCATCTGTTATGAAGGATGACTGACTCTCTTCTTTATCTTTCTGTCTTTGTCTTGCAGCGTGAAAGAGTTTCCTTGTGCCAGCTACTGAGTCACTTTCCAGAAGCTGATAGGGTGTCTCTGAAGCCTTGTTCTTTGCTATTGCAACTCTTTTCTTTGCCTTTTTGTTAGACAACCAGTATCCCTTCTTAGCCTAGTGTATTTTTTCTATTTCCCACTTATTCTTGTACTTCTTTTTTTTTTTTTTTGATGATATCCTGGACTTCTGCATTCCATCACCAGCATTCCTTATGTCCCCTATATCCATACCTGGCTCAGCCACATATGTTTTCTATAGTCTTCACACAAGCTGTTCTGAGACACTGCCATTCTTCTTCTTCAACTCTACCTATTTCCTCTTCTTCCTGAGGTAGTAGAAACCAGAGTATTTCCTTGAACTTGTTCTTTCTCTCCAGTCATCCAGATTTTTAACCTAGTCTCTGTTGACCTTGCAGCCTTCTTGAACCTCTGTTTGTAGTTGATTGTGGCATTAAATTTTTATGTGGTGGGCATACTGTTTCGATATGGATGACTTTGCAGTTGCTGATTCTACATAATAAAATAAAAATAATAAAACAAAATGGAGCCATGATTCAAAGCTGCCAATACTTTACTGATGCTCCTAGTACCTCAGCTGTTTGCCTTCCAGGGAACAATTATGTCACTCAGACAGCCTCATTTTCATAAAAAAACTGCAATTATCCAATAAACCAGTCAATTGAAACTAATTACTTTCAATCAAAAAAAATTGCTGATTCTACCGCAGTGCCCTTTTCTTACTAGAAATAAGTCTGTCTGAGTCACATGTTGGCCACTTTTGTATGTGATCTTGTGACTGTCTTTCCTGCTGAACCATGTGGTGGTCATCATCAAGCCATTTGCCAGACAGAAGTCTAGACTAGCCTCTCCTTCTTTATTCCTGTTGACCACCCATGTGGACCTAGGCAGTCTTCATACCATGTTCTGGTAATCCTTATAAGTGCATTCAGGTCACCCATTATCACCACCAATTCATGCTGTCTTACCTTATTTAGTAGGTTCTGCAACTGCGGTCTGAATGCACTCTTTTCCTTGCCATCACGACCCTGCTGTGGGTCTTAGGCTGAGATTATGAATCATGTCCTATCTTTGCACTGGAATCTGATTGCCATGAGAGCCTGTCAATAACTCTGATGGCATCCCTCACCACAATTCCCACACCCTTTCTAGTCTGTCATCCTCCTGAGCAGTAGAATCTGGACTCAAGATAAGTGGGTTTGCTGCACTGCCCTTCCATGTTGTCTCCTGGATACATAGGTTGTCCAGCCTTCTCCTAAACATTATACCATCCACTTCCAAGCTGCATCCTAATAGTGAACCTTCATTGAATATAGCGATTCTAAGTTAATGTTTGGCAGATTGATTGTTTTTATGTCAAACCTTTGCTCAACAGTGCTATCCCAGTTAATTCAAGCTGGGCAACTGGACACTAACCAACCAGTAGCTTATTGACCCAGGATGCTAGGCTTTATGGTGGGCACACACTGGCTAATAGGGGCACATACACCCTTCCCACCATTAGCATGGATCCCTGGCATAGGTTGGAGTAGGCCAGGTCCTCAACACACTTATCATTAGCAAATACCCAATGGTCATTTGGTGACATTAGTTAACATGACTGAATCACCTAGAAAAAGACTTATTCATTTTATATTCTAAAAAATAATGTTGGTGTAGTTTCCCCTTCCTTGCAATCATAGCACATTTTTTCTTCAGTTGATTTATATTTCAGATTTCCTTTGACAAGTAAATTGTTTAACAACATCCTCCACAAAACGTCCTCACCTTCATAAAAGTGTTTAAAGATTTTCCTTCTTTGTGTTATTGCATTTCAAACATAATCTGATAAACCACTCCATGGATATAGAAGAAAAAGTGTTGCATATTTTTTTCTTACTACTCATTCCTTTTCTCACTGCATTTATCAGTTTTTAATTTCCATAACTTTCCCTTATTTACATATTAATTTCTTTCCATAATCTCTTTGTCATCCCTTCGTTTTCTTATTACTTGTTTCTATGTTTCTATATATCTCTCATATAATACACTTTCTCACCATTTTATTCTCCATTTTTTTCCAATTATTAATAACCCAATGCAGGTACAATGATACTCAAAAAAAAAAAAAAAAAAAGACCTAACCCCCTCATTCTTTTTTATTGTATAGGATTCCTGTTTTAATAGGATAGGATTTGGTCTCAAACCAATTATTTTCCATTTTTCTTGGAAACACATAGACTAGCCCAACATAAGCAAGTTTCTCCAAGTTGAATACATTTAACATATACAACATTTGGCGATATTGTACTTGAAGGCCTCACCTTGCGTTTCTCACAGAAGTGGGCGTGCCGCAAATGATTGACGACCAGGTCTGCATATGTAATGAGCCATGATTGACATGGCATTCAAACAATGCAAACGAATGGACTTTTTTTTGCTAAAAATAAAAGCACACTCTTGAAGAATTTTAGTTGCTTGTTACATTGCGAAGTGTTGCAGATACAAAAATAATAGCTTTTTTGCTAAAATAAAAGCCCACTCTTTTTAGAATTTTAGTTGGTTGGTAAGGGATTCAAATACAAAAATAATAGCTTTAGTCGACTAATAAAGGAAACTTAAAAAAAAAAAGGACACTTGCCATTTTCATATCCCCCTCCTCGACAAGGACACACTTGCCCAA